>NW_010407822.1:9075-13284 GCF_000710305.1 Buceros rhinoceros silvestris | reverse complement strand
AACGAAAAACATGTCGAGCCCATCATAACTGCTGTAAGGAAAAGGTAAAATGCTTTTTTATTGCTTTGTATAATCCTCCAACTTATCACGGGCAGGTTTAGAAAGGACTCACTCTTCAGCTACAGCAGAATTCCCCATGGAGCTTGCTACCAAATGTGGCTTTAAAGCCTAAAAATACGACCAGCTAAGAAGGAAGTCTTGGTTTTGGGAGATGTCTGACAAATAAGCCTAAAAAAAAAAAACCCAAACAACTGCCAATAATTAAATCACTATATATATATTTAAAAAAACCCAACATTTACTGGTACACTGTTGACTCAAAAAGTTGGACGAGTTCTCTGAAGCACTCTGTTTGCTCGGGAAGCCCACAGAGTTCAGGATACAAGCAACACGTACAGCACAAAGCAAGTGACAAATGAACACTCTGGCAGAACCAACCTGGAGAAGAGCAAACAAATTTTCCTTCTTAATAAATAAACTTTGAATTATGCTTCTTGGAAGAGCCCGGTTAGCCCGTGTTTTAATTCAAAAGCAGTTGGACACAGCCAGCTTTCCTTTAGTGCACAGGCTACGTTTGTGAAAAGCTAGGGATGATTTTACTTTTTTTTTTGTTTAGAGACTTTGCACACCTTTCCCCCCCCCAAAATGTCTCTGACAATAGAGAAAACCAGCCCACACACAGCTCTGACGAGTTACACAGATCTGTTTGTGTCAACAGCTCCCTTTACTAACAGCAGGGAAGAAACAAGCACAACTCAGCAGAATTTACAGATGCTCACAAGATCTCACAAAAAAGGTGAAAGACCCATATTGATGAAACACTGCAAGGCCAGAGCACTAGAAAAGGATTTATTTTTTAAATGACGGAAGCTACACTGACAAAAGGATTGATGGGATTCGTGAAGTGCAGCGGAACATGAGCTGAGCGGACCAAGGACTGCTGGGCGACCGGGGTTGCTACACTGCCAGCAGGCACCTGGTTTAAATGATTAAAACCTGATGTTTTGATAATTACTACTGAGTAAGACTCATAAAAACATTCACATAACTACTACCCAGCGGTAAAGGACCAGCGCTGCAAAATCCAGCTCGTTCTCCACCTCAGAGGGAGCGAGTGCGAGAGACCTCATTCCTAAGACCGTAATAACGTTTTCAGAACGTGGTCCTGGATCCACTCTCACTTTCACTCCAAACTAACGCACCTGCGAGAGACCTCATTCCTAAGACCGTAATAATGTTTTCAGAACGTGGTCCTGGATCTACTCTCACTTTCATTCCAAACTAACGCACTACCATCTCCTGAGGCGCTTAAAAACACACCACACAGAGCAAAGAAAAAAAAGGCAGCTTGATTTTCCCAGTTTTGCAGCTGCTGATCAGCCGAAAACAGAGTCACACCATCTTAAAAACAAGCACTGCTTACTCCACGCCCACCCTATTCTTTAACAAGTCCTGTTGTTCCCACACAAACTTAAAAACACGTACCAGAAGAGCTTGGTTTTTCTATTTTTTCCTTTAAAACACATTCTAGAGAATGGTGAGAAGAAAAGCACTTGCATAATTCTTAGAACACGGAGTGTTGACAAAAGTTAGACCAGACATGGCACACACTGGTCACAGCACTCTGAAAACACTGTAAGATTGCGATGTTCCCAAACCAGTCAGTGAGCCAAGCCAGGCTCTTGAAATGATGATGTCAGTGTTCAGTTCAGTCTCCTTCAGGATTAAATATACTTTGGAAAGATTTTGTGCAGCAGGTGAGGCTCACACTGATAAAGATCCATCCAACGGAGAGGATTTTCAAGATACTCCCTTAAAAACTGTCAATTCACGCACACAATCTGAATAGGCAAGCTCTAAATCTTGACAAATAAACCCCCAGTTATTACAGAATGGATTCGAGAACAGAAACTACCATAAGGCAATCACAAACTGACACCTAGAAAAAAAGTGCTCAGCTGTCCCCCACCTGAGCTCAATTAGAACTGAAAACTGCTCTTCAAAATCTGTATTTTGTAGTTAATATCAAAGAAAGAATTGTTTGAAAAGTACAAACCTACCCTAATGTTACAGGTACCATAAGGCAATCACAAACTGACACCTAGAAAAAAAGTGCTCAGCTGTCCCCCACCTGAGCTCAATTAGAACTGAAAACTGCTCTTCAAAATCTGTATTTTGTAGTTAATATCAAAGAAACGTTTGAAAAGTACAAACGTACCCTAATGTTACAGGTTACTACTAGATAAATAAGTGCTTCCAACACCAGCAGCTCTTCAAAATCTGTATTTTGTAGTTAATATCAAAGAAAGAAACGTTTGAAAAGTACAAACCTACCCTAATGTTACAGGTTACTACTAGAGAAATAAGTGCTTCCAACACCAGCGATTTGGGTTCTATTCATTCAAAGCACACAGAGAGCTCCAGTTTAGCTCCAAAGATTGGAAGCACGGATGTGAGCACTGTATTCCAGACTTACCTGAAGGGCCTTTTTTCAGCATCCCATTGAACTGCACTCTCCTGCTTTTTTAACTCTCACCCAGCCAGCCAAACCAACACCTCAGCACTTTGGTCACAGAGAAATTTAGGCACGGCAGGAGAGAACCGCACTGACAATTGTTCGGCACAGCTGGGTTCGCCAAAAGGACCACCCTGACAAACTGCTGCATACTGAGACTTCAAGTGTTTCAGTTAAAAAGGCTTTGCAAATTTTTGCACCGATCCAGTCCTAGCTCTACAGCCCCACAGTCACCTGTTTTGTATGGATGAAGAGTACCACCATCATCAGTGACCAGCCTGCCCTTTATTTTGCATCTCAACCACACAAAGCACCCAAGAAAGGCAGGTCAACGCTTGGCTACCTAAAAACCCCGAAGCAGAATTGCTGGCCTGAGGAGTTCTATCCCAAGGCTAAACTCATGCAGAACACACTGAAGTCAGTGCAGGAGGCAGCTGCTCACAACACGAGCTTTCTGGGAGAGATCACACGCTCGCTGCCACACGAGTGCTCCATGAACCAAACCCAGCTGAAAACAAAGAGTAGGAGGAAGTCAGCTCACTTTCAAGAAATGGAAGCATAGATAAAGGAAGAACCTGGGCAGAGAACAACATTGTCTGGTTTGCGTTAACCTATGCTGTGATTTCAAACCCTCTGCTTAGCTTTAGTAACGGCCTTTCACAGCTTCTCCCATGGCTTGAGACAAGTGAGACCACACTGGACCATCCTATGGCACTCTTACAGTCCCCAGTTCAATGTCTTAGTCCTATAAACCAAGATTGAACCCCCAAACTGAAAAAAAACACAGTTTGTTATCACTAGAGAGCAGTACATATGGCAAATTAAATATCTAACAGAACCACACGCTTAACGTCAATACATCCGAGGGTTTGAGTTCGCAGGGTTTTCTTTGCAGCGAGGGTGTTTTATTACCTTAAGTCTCTGATTGAAAGCATCAAACAGCAGTTTGATTCCATCCTGAGTCAGGTTAAGGATGAGGTCATGGCTAAGAGGTGACTGTAAAACAAAAAAAGCTGTTAGGCTTTTAGTTTCAAGGCTTCTTTGTTTCGATATGTATCATCGCAGAAGGATAATTTGCTTCTTCGGAATAACAAAACCACCTCAGAAAACAACCTCTTGTTCAATGAATAAGCATCATAAAAATACATTTGGACCAACTCTCAACCCCTTATGACAAGAAATAGAAGTGCCTGTGTAAGATCTGCACCCAGCAAGAACTCCCAAAAGGGAGCGTGTCCAGTAGTTTAAGCAGGAGGGGAAAAAAGGAAAAAAAGCCACCTGGAAAATTAACATTCCAAGTTTAGCATCAGAGACATCATGCAGGGACGGTCTGTTGCATTCTTGGCGCACAAAAACATCAGCCCATCTCCCCAAGCGTCACATGAGAACCAAGCGTATGTTTGACAAAGCTGATGAGAGAGCTTTCCTCTTCAAAAACCAGTGTCAGTCTTTTTCAGGCCTCCAGAGGAAGGCTTCACTCTCCTGTTGTGAATTTAGGTTTCCTTAGTTACTGTGAATCACAACAACTAGAGGCTTAATTTGCAGCCGGCTGGAGTCAATAGGAGACATTCCACTGGCTTCCCTGGTGTCTGCACAGGCTCTACGCCATCCCAGTCTGCCGCGACGCTCCGGAGGCTGCTCGCTGCTGCACCAGCCACGCACACAGCCCGCTGGCCTCAATTCAGCTGTTTGGT
>NW_010407822.1:5958-9057 GCF_000710305.1 Buceros rhinoceros silvestris | reverse complement strand
CGCCGCCCGGGGGTGTGCGCGCTCGGCCCCCAGCCACGCACACAGCCAGCTGGCCCCAATTCAGCTGTTTGGTCGTCTACCATCTAAAGCACATTTGCTTCAGAAAAGCTCTCCCCTCCACGACTGTCTCCTCAGAGGAGAAAAAAGGCTGGAGGACAAGCAGGCAGCGATGTTCCTGCCCTAGAACCGCACCAAGCGGTCACCCAGCAAAAGGCAGAATGGGGGTGGGACATCTGGGGCACACACAGCCCTTCTCACCAACCGAGCAGCTCGAAAACCGCTGCTCTCCCCTTTGCTCTGCTGGGAGAGGGTCTGTGCTTTGACTCCATCTGCAATTTTCTCATCTCTTTATTCTGACACCAGCACTGTCTTCTAGCCTGGGCACCTGGTGTGCGTTCTCACCTGCACCTCCCACCCCTGCCCAAACCCTATACGTAAGTACTCGGATCCCAGACTTCACATCACTAGGTCAAATCAAGCCATGGGGCTTTTGGTCCCCGTGATGCAGATTTCCCACTCCCCTTGCTCCCTCCAGGAGCTTTTCCTGAAGCAGGTCCGGTTCACGCTCCTCTTTCTAGAGCACCAGTGATCTCCTGTGTAAGAAATCCTCACAGTGCCCTGCACCACAGCATCACACTGCTGGCAAACCTTTATGATACCGTGCAGAACTGCAGCAGCACTGCAATACAGCCATGAGCCTGAGATACAAAGTCTGATGTTGATCCTGACGCTGTTTTTTTTAAGTCCCTTATAGATCTGATTTAGAAATGCTACAGACAGAGAAAAAAATAACATGTGTCATGTTGCACTTATATATACCAGAGTTGTTTTGATATGGGACATGCTCTGCATTTCACTAGTTTCTAAGCAGAACTTTCATAAGGTTATTCCAAAATTAATGAGAGCATTACAAGTACTTTTGAGTGGGTGGAAAAAAAAAACCCAAACATCTGAGGAAAAGCTTGATAATTAGTACAGCAAATAGCTTCTGTTCTATGCTGGCATATTTGCTAATAGAAGAAAAGTTTCAAGGGGACAAATTCAGTTCATGTGACTTAATACACAAAACAGAACCTCAGGTATGAAAGGCGATGCCAGGAAGCAACAGGAGAGTCCTTCCCGAAGGGAACAACTCCGATGCGAGGCTCCTCTGCTACTCTACACAAAGCTGCTGGAAAAACTGTTATCACTGAATAATCCCACCAACACGAATCCAGAGGAAGAGGCTGAGGAAAACATATAAAGCAATTCAGTGCCTCGCTTGAACTGACCATAAAGGAGTTAAAATTCTTTAGTCACAGTAAAGGGTTCATCAAGCTTTTTTGACACAGTTGGGGCTTCCCATTTGTGTCAAGTTAAAAAGAGAGCCATAGGCAGTTCTAATTGCATTTAATTGTCATATAAATTTTTGAAAGGAAATACTCGTTGCTGGAGTTGCAGGATCAGAAATTTGGTGCTTTAGATGCAACAACCTTAAAAAACATCCGATCATTCTTTTAGAAAGCAAAGAGGAAAGACACAAAGGCTGTTCAGGTGTAGTAGAGCTAGACAAAAGTTCTGTATGCAAAGTTTATTTAAAGCTTTGAATCTTCTGGGAACTGCAGTAGCAGCTCTTTGTGCTCAGCTGCTAATGAAGTGCTTGATGTTCTGCACGAGCGTTAGGAAACAACCCAGCCCACTGCAGGCCCTGAGTGGCGTGCGGCAAAAATTGCTTGTCACCAGGCACTGAATTGGAATAATAATATACAGAAAAAATACCATCAGCACATCTATTCCCCAAAGCTGAGAACTATCTTGCTGGACTAGGCAGATGTTGAAAACATCTTTACATTTATTACAGTCTGGGGAGAAAAACCCTAACCCACTCTGCCGCGGACAGAATAAAACCCAGTGTATGTGGTCAAGCACAATGCAGCTCCCAAGGGGCAGCACGGGCCACTACTGCTTCTGTGATTCTACAGACCTGAGAAGAACGGGAATCTCCTCGTTTATCTAAACAAACCTAGAAATAATTCTGGAACGCGCTGCGGTAAGAACAACCAAACCACCTCCAGAGCACACAGAACCAGGGAATGGTTCACCGCCGGGCAGATGCTCCCGTGCCTGAAGTACAGGGAGCTCCACCTGCAATTCAGTCATCACACACCCCATAAATCTACACAATCCAAACCAAAAGAGGATAATTCATTTAGTCACACGAAATATGCATCCAGGAGCAAACTCCAGAGTCAAGCTCGTTCCTTCGCCTCTCAGCATTCCCTGCGAACGCTTGAGGCCTCAATCGGTATTTGGATACAAACTGACATTCTACAGACGCTGCCTTTTTCCCGATGCAAAGATCTGTCATCTGCGACCTATGAATATCACCTTCCGATTAACATGCACTTCACGTAACAGACGTCTGGAGAATCACGATCGTCCCATCTCCTTCCCTTTCCTTCACGGTATAGACCACATTCTATTTGATCTAGCAGGAAGGTTTCCCTTCCAGCCCCCTTTCCGATGGAAGTCAAAGGATTAGGACCTTAATGCTTAGTTATGAAGAACGATTAAAACATCTACAGCTGGTGTAAATTATCACTTTCTGCAGACAAAATTGCAGATCCAGAAAGCGTGGAAGCCCTTTCAGAGGGTTCATCGCCACTGAACCAAACATGAAAGTGGAAAGTAATGAGTGATTCAGTACTTCAAAAAACACTGCAACGCTTGACCAAGATAACGTAAAAAGACCAGAATTAAATTCTCCAGCTACCTCCAGAACGCTTCCCTTCTTAAAGGAAAAACGACACTACCCCACCACCGCACCTACAAAACAGATACCTGTGGAATCACCATGCTATGCTGAGGGTTATTACCCTCGATGTGGAGCTGCTGTAGAAGCTACACCTCTGATGTGGCGGCAATAATTTGGTGTAATTCAGTTACAAGTAGCTCCACAATTCATATAACACATAGGTCAGCGTGACTCCCTAACACCTTAACTCTAGGACACTGTGAGGTGATCCACCCGGCCACCGCACGCGCTACTCACCTGCTCGCTGTAGAGAACCTGGACGTTTTTGATAATGCGACAGTGTTTCTGAAGAATCGCTACAGCCT
>NW_010407822.1:2266-5836 GCF_000710305.1 Buceros rhinoceros silvestris | reverse complement strand
GCATTCCTGTGAACAAAAACAGTTGATGTCTTCAGTTAGGAGACCAGCACGGTGTGTTTGGGAACAGAAAGGTTACAGATGAGGTCACAGGGCGCCATCAGCAAACAGCCCATTTCAACAGAGGACACAATCAGCAAACAAACCTACCTGACACACGGTATTGGCACAGCCCCAGGCTTTGAAACACGAAAGTCATCGTTTATCTACATGTTTGCTAGGCATATGGGACAGAAAAGTGTCTCTGGCAAAACAGCCTCACCAGACCCCAGCAGGGCTGGCTAGAGCACTCCCACAGACAGCCCCCACACAGCAGCAAAGGACCTGGGGGTGCTGGTTGACAGCCAACTGAGGATGAGCCAGCAGTGTGCCCAGGCGGCCAAGAAGGCCAACAGCACCCTGGCTCGTATCAGCAGTACTCAGCCAGCAGAAGGAGAGAAGTGATTGTCATCCTGCGTCACACTGCTGAGGCCACACCTTGAGCAGTGTCCAGTGTTGGGCCACTCACTTCAAGAAAGACATTAGGCGGCCAAGAAGGCCAACAGCACCCTGGCTCGTATCAGCAGTACTCAGCCAGCAGAAGGAGAGAAGTGATTGTCATCCTGCGTCACACTGCTGAGGCCACACCTTGAGCAGTGTCCAGTGTTGGGCCCCTCACTTCAAGAAAGACATTGAAGTGCTGGAGCGCGTTCAGAGAAGGGCAACAAAGCTGGGGAAGAGGAGTCTGAGGGGAGACCTTATCGCTCTCTACAGCTCCCTGAAGGGAAGTTGTAGAGAGGTGGGGGTTGGTCTCTTCTCCCATGTGACAAGTGACAGGACTAGAAGAAATGGCCTCAAGTTGCACCAGGGGAGATTCAGGTTGGACATTAGGAAAAACTTCTTTACACAGAGAGGGTTGTGAAGCCCAGGAACAGGCTGCTCAGGGAGGTGGTGGAGCCCCCATCCCTGGAGGGGTTTAAGAGACGTGTGGGTGTGGTGCTGAGGGACATGGTTTAGGGATCCTGGCAGTGCAGGGTGAATGTTGGACTTGTTAACCTTAAAGATCTCTTCCAACCAGATGATTCTGTGATCCCACAGGCTCCCAGACCGCGGTTGACGGTCTATCTTTATCAAGCTTGATAAAGCTCTGAGCAGTCATACAAGACAGGCACCAATACTGACACGGAGCAACAGTCCTCCTCAGGCCTAACAGGCCGTGTTAGCTGCTGACACGGCCACATTTGTGTCAGGGAAGGAACTTTTTCTTCTCAGTTCACAGGCAAGCTAAACACACTCAACAGTTTGGGTGACACGGAGCAACAGTCCTCCTCAGGCCTAACAGGCCATGTTAGCTGCTGACACGGCCACATCTGTGTCAGGGAAGGAACTTTTTCTTCTCAGTTCACAGGCAAGATAAACACACTCAGTTTGGTTCAATTGGAGTAACATGTTTAATAGCCATTCACCCTCTAACACAATTTCAAGGGCTTTTCTTTGTTTGGGGTTTCTTTTTTTTCTTCAGTGTCTATCTTATCTTCACAGCTATAAATTTGTGAAAGCGGATGGGAACCGCTGATTCTGCAGAAAGAATCGCACCACACCATTTCCTCCTTTATCACACTTGAAACCTTTGTTGCCTTTCCAAATGAAATATGATTGTGCTCCTGGAGTCAAGGCAGGCGTTTATACAGAGAGGTCGTGAGCTCATAATTGTGAGGTTTTATTTCCCTATTAATTGCTGCAAGTCAATTTAGATTAGTTATCTCACGTTCTATTTACATTCCCTGTCCTCTTCTTCTCTATTTGTAGTTTTTAAAGTTGCCTTGATTAGGGAAAAGTTACCTAAATACAAGTGTAGGTCCCGTGGTAACAGTTCAGGCGTTCCAATGTTTAGTTTCTAGCTACACCTCTCAAACCCAGACTGCACATCATGTTCCAAAGCACCTTTTAGACATCATCTACAGTACCGAAGGGAGAAAACTCCCCCTCTCTCTCTATATATATATATATCTCATACACACACCTAGATCCCTATAGGTACTGCTTTAATGTAACACCAGCACAACACTAAAAAAACCCCACATTATTTTCACTGCCGCACTGAACTACGCGCCTGTTGCGCCCACACATTGCAGCTTCTCTGCAGTTATGAAATCGAGCTTTGGCAAAAGCAGGCTTATCGATTAGAACCGCAGTGATTCGATTAGCAGATACCACGCACAACTGCTGCTCCTGGTAGGCTGTAATCCTGGAAACAGGTTTGGGGTTTGCAGCTCGAAATTATACACCGGAAGAGGATATAAAATCAAGAAGGATGGTTATTATTTTAATAAGGGTAATAAAATTAACATGCACAGAGGCACACAATAAAGCAGTCTTGTTTCCTATTATCCAGGAAATAGCAGTCGCCTTGTAGCCTGAGCCCTGAGTTTTGAAGAGACAGTTACCCTGGATGAGATACTGTTTCCAAACAGGAGCGGAACCCTAACAGCAAGAAGCGGAGACCAGAGGAGCTGCTGGGAAAGCCTCACATCTCTTCAGCAGGTACCAGCTACCATTCCAAAAGAGGAGAAGGTGACAGAATGGCACAAAGCCCACTTTCGAAGTCAGCCTGTCCAGGAGTCGTGCAGAGCTAAGACCATCAGTGCTGTTAAACAAACACGGGGCAAAGGCTGAAGCGAAGCCAGCGAATGAGCTGACAGAACCTACACGCTGACGGCAAACAGCAGGAGCAGGTAAGGCTTCCGACAAAAAGTCTGTGGTTAAAAAAGTGCACACACAGACCAAGTTCAGCGCGGAGCCCGGTGTAAACTGATGCAGTTGAGGGTAGGGAAGTGTGCAGCTTCAAGCGAATGGACATGGACTGATTCTGCTCAGATTTCAGCAGCTGAGAATCCAGCAGATTCCGCCACGCAGCTGCTCAGCAAAACCTCGGTTCTCCAGAACCTAAGACACATGTGGAGGAGCCAGGATCCCGCCTTTGCCTCCATCAGCAGAGAGCCAAAGGAGGAGCAGAACTCGGTTATTCCTCTCCACCCTTCTCACACACAGCACCCCCGTTTCCTCACCATTCGTCAGCCTTTGCAGTCAAAGAGGAAAACAAAGAATTCTTTTTCCCCTGCTCACCGGTCGGGGGAACGGGGAAGCAAAGGCGGTTTCCAGCACATCAGTCAACCGCACCGAGCCCTGGCAAATAACGCCCACAACGATCCGCCTGTCACAGGCTCTTCCCTTCTCTAAACGCTGGAGCAATACAAGCGGCACCAGACGCCTCTCTCACATCCACTGGTCATGGACAACACGGCCCAAAGCGTTAGTCCGTGCTGAGGTTATGTGGGAAGGGGGCAAAGGAGTGAATAAAGGTTAAAAGAGAAGAATACAAGAAAATCCAAGAGAAAATGAATCTTGACACACTAAATAAAGAGAAGTGAAACCTGCTAGGAAAAGAAAGTGTGAAAAGCAAGAGAAATGCAAGGATGCCTTAGAAATTACACGTCTCAAACACTAATAATACAGCTATAGGCACTGCAGAATAAGGATTTAATTGTTCTCCTCTAAAACGGCAGGGAAGCAGGCCCCAAGGGGGCGGGGCGC
>NW_010407822.1:1109-2190 GCF_000710305.1 Buceros rhinoceros silvestris | reverse complement strand
CAGGAATGCAGCCCAAGAGGTGCCGTGGCACTGGTATCTAATTGAACACGAAACTCAGCCCTGGTGAAATTTTTTATGCTCTGGTCACACAGTGAGTCAACACTGGAGCCAGAAACAGAATCCAAAAACTCATGTAAGAAATTTTCCTGGCATTTCCCCTCAGTCATCTCCACTGTGGGCACAATGCTGGCAGCTGGAGTCAGCAGCAGCTGAGGAAACCTGCCATTAGCTCTGCTAAGAGCAGATCTCAACAAGCAATGAGTAGAGCACCGCTGGCAGCGACAATCCCATTTACACCGGCGCTTCCACCCCCGCTACCAAGAGCGCAGCTGAACCGGGGACACCAGCAGGGACAGTTTTCATACAACATTGCTAGCGCAGGTCAAAGTATCTCAGTACCTAGTCAGCCTCCTGCTCCAGAGCAGCAGGTCAGGCTAATTATATATTAGACACATCACGTGGCGGCTCTGTTTACTCCGAGCATTACAGCCAAGCTTCCTCCCTCTCGCATTTATTCATGTGTGTGTGTGTACACACACGCGTAGACAGAGACACAGATTACCATTTTTTTTTTAATTAGCATTAATGGGCTTCTTGGGGGGTTCCTGGCTAACCGAAACTCATTTCCTCTCTCCCCTTTTTTTGTTTTATAAGGGGAAGGGGGGAAGCCAGTCCTAGGTGAAGCCTGCCCGGGTGTCCAACTCAAGATTGCGTTTCTTTTCAGCTACTACAGGTTGGTGGGAGGTCACGCAGAGCTGAGAGCGCAGTGACACGTTAGCGGTACAAGGAGCTCACCGAGATTTCAAAGGGTGGGACCCGAGGTGCTATAATTACCCTCCAAAAGCCATTCTAATGCTCCCTGTAACCTGCAAGTTGTGCTCGACTCCGCAGTCTCTCCGCAGCCCTTTGTGCTGGACAGGTTTCACACACAATTCCAGGTCACAGCTCCGCTCCTTTGGGGCAACCCGAGTTCATGGCAGCTGCGTAACCATGTTTGAAGGAACAGCCTGTCCCCTGCCATCACAGGTAGCAGCAGCAGCAGACGCGGAAATGTAACTCTGGTGGATACTGGCTGGTTGCC
>NW_010407822.1:0-1058 GCF_000710305.1 Buceros rhinoceros silvestris | reverse complement strand
CCCCTGCCTTGACAGGTGGCAGCAGCAGCAGCAGACGCGGAAATGTAACTCTGGTAGATACTGGCTGTTGCCATGCAGAGCCCTGCTGACATTAGCCAAACTACCACGACCATTAACCATGATTTAGAGAGAACAACAGCAAAGACGGAAAACCCCGAGAGAAAGAGCTCAACGCCAAGATCTCAGACAGTAACTCAGAAAACACGACAGCGATGGTATTTTCCAAGAGCTTTAAGGACGACCAATATCTGCTTGAAAACATGGGTCATCCGAAGAATCCACAGCATCCCAGTGGCAACTGTACACTTCAGCGCCCCAGCCTGAGCACCAGCCAAATTTCCATCAGCGGGGGGGAAAGTTCTTCCCCATCGTGGTAAACAGAGCAACGGCTGGCAGGGAAGGACCTCTCTGAGAGACAAAGAATTAAGAATCATCGTGGGGAGAAATACTCGTTATCCAATCCTGAGAAAACCTCTCAAAAGTTTACTTTCTCCACCATAACGTCACAACCCAGAAACAAGACAAAGAAATTGCGAAACTCAACCCATGTTTACGAAGAACTTGTACAGAACAGTAGAGTGTTTATGCCAAGTATAAGCACACCCCTGAGATGCTGATATCACCTGAAGGATATCCAGCTGACAATCAGGACATCCATCCCCCCTCTTTTGGGAGTTATTTTAAAAAATTACTAGTCTAAAACGGTGAGGTGAGACAAGGTAAAGGAGCAGAACAAAGCACAAAGCTGATAAATAAAGCACAACTCAGCGCACGAAAGCTGAAAGTGAGACTGTGCTATAAGATGATCCTTAGAGCCCGTACATCAGTATTTTCAGAGAGAAAGGAGCGCTTTGCCTCTCTCTCCCTCCCACTCTTGCGACTCGCGGAAAGCGCTGGGAGAACCTCGTGAACCTTCCGCATCCCGGGGGACCCGAATGCCCCCGCTCCCGCACCGGGGCCCCGCACACTTACCCAAGGTGAACTCCCATTGCTCGTTCCCCAGAGACCGCTCGGGCACCACCTCCAGATCTAGCATTGGCTCAGGTAGCGCGGAGGCC
>NW_010407821.1:9667-10052 GCF_000710305.1 Buceros rhinoceros silvestris | reverse complement strand
TTATATTGTGTAGTATTTACTGTGTAGAAGAGAGAAACCCCCCAGGAAGGGAGGCTGGTCTGGAATAAAACACAATCCCGCTTTTTTCAATGCAAGTAAACAGAAGGTAAACTCTGTCATAAATAAATATTTATCTCTATGATTTCACAGCCCGAGACATCAAGATTGTTAAACCACTGGAAGATGTGGAAGTGAACGAATATGAGAGCGCATCTTTCGTCTGTGAGATTTCACACGATGAGGTTCAAACCCAATGGTACAAAAATGACAACAAGCTGAAGGCTTCCGACAACATCAGAATGCGGCAAGATGGTAGGATGAAAACAGGGGATCTCGCTCTTGAACGGGGGTGGGTTGGGTAGGCGCTGGTATTGGAGACGAGGCA
>NW_010407821.1:1779-9493 GCF_000710305.1 Buceros rhinoceros silvestris | reverse complement strand
AGAGGGTTCCCCTTTTGTTTTGGGCATCGGCCAGGGCAGTGATGTGGTGGGAACTCTAATAGGGCAAATTGGGTGTCACCCACCATCCCATGCTGCCACCAGGGATTTGTCATCTGCGAGCGGGTGGGATCCTTCCCTTTCAAGTACTTTCCAAATGGTGGCGACCACATTCAACCAGCCCGTGGAGGAGCTGGGGTTAGGTTATCTTTTGCAGCAGGGACACAGACGTAGGGGGACGGTTGGCCTTGCCGCCGTGAGGGCGAAGCAATGCCCAGCGGAGCGATGCCCAGCCTGGCAGCGTGCCTGGCAGAGGCGGCCATTTGCTCAGGGGAGGCTGCGTCTCTGTTCACAGGAAAAGCCTACTCGCTGACGTACATCCGCGTCGAAGTCACAGACGCAGCAGAGATCAAATTTGTGGCAGAAAAGGCAGAATCTCGTGCCCAGCTTACTGTGAAAGGTAACTACGCGTTTCATGCCGTTGCGGCTTAAGCTCTCTCGCGTTACAAACCAACCACCTTCCCTTGCTTTTAACGCGAAGGAAGTTAACCACCACCTAGTTTATTTTCTCAGAAGGTCGATCTGGTACCCTAAGGCATTCAAGGCCATGTTTGAAGTTTGAGGGATAAAAAGCCGTAGTGTGACTTTCTCCTGCATTTTCTCTTTCCGGGGTATGTTTAAAAAGAATACGGACCTTTTTTTGGTGTTTAATGTAAACAGTGTGATAGAGACAGAGAGAAGGAAGACATTTGAATTAACACACTGATGAGGAGCTCAAGAAATCTGATCTCAGTCCCTGGCTTTTGCCAGTGTTGAGTAAATTATCTATTACCTCTCAAGTCATAAAATAGGGATAAGAGGTTTTCCCTTCGTTAGCTCTTCACTTGCTGTGTGATAGTTGAGGGCTTAGCGCAGTGGGGATTCTTGTCATCATCTGCATCGTCTGACCATAAAAGGAATATTGCGAACGAGCTTTTGATTGGCACGATACTGAAACTACAACTATATTGATACTCTGTCTTTTTTTTCTTCCTTTCAGAGCTGCCTGTAAAAATTGTGAAGCCTTTGCGAGATAAGATCGCTCTTGAAAAACACCGGGGATTCCTGGAGTGCCAGGTGTCTCGTGCCAACGCCAAAGTGAGGTGGTACAAAAAGGACGTTGAAATTCACCCTAGTGACAAGTACGAGATGGTGAGCGATGGTGTCTATCGGAAACTCATCATCAACGATGCGGATTATGAAGACGAAGACACGTACACTTGTGACGCCTTTGATGACAAAAGCAGCGCTAATTTCTTTGTGGAAGGTAGTAAATCGGTTTTTACCTTCTAGGATGCATTGGAAGGGGAGGATCGGCTGATTCGAAAAGTCCTTGTCACTTGGAAAACACAATACCACTTAAAACCTGTTTTAATTCAGTGGTGATTTCTTCTCAAGTCCATCGATAGTGCTTCTTTTTAGGATTGTGAGGACAGGAACATCCTAGGGAACGAATATATGATCTATTCTCCTGAGGAAATTCCCGTTCCAGGGTGGTTTATCCAATGTACTCTGTTGTTCAGAGAAGTTGCTGTAACTAGCCGAAGTGTTTCCTATTAGTAACACCCACATTTCAGTGAACCTTCTTTTCCATTTTATATAGTGCCAAGTGCTCAATGTCAGAGTACGAAATGGCTTTAGGAATCGGTCCGAGAATCAGCAGGTCTGGATTCTCTTGAGGCAGTGTCGCGGTCTCACTGTCTGACCTGTGACCAGCAATAGGTGTTCATTTTAATGCAAAAAAGGAATGTTTTTAGGCCTTCTGAGCCAATAAGTGTAGCATTCAAGTGCTGTCCAGGTGGCACGAGTGTGCAGGATGCTAATGGAAGAGTTCTTCCATGACTCCTAACCCCCTGCTTTCCCATTCCATCCTTCACCCAGAGCAATCCATTAATATTATAAAGGAGTTGTGTGACGAGGATGTGACTGAGCCTGAAGAAGCCGCGTTTGAATGTGAGATATCCCTCCCATCCGTGAAACCCCCCAAATGGACTCTACGCGGAGAAGTCTTACAGGCTGGCAGAAACATTATCATGCACCAAGAAGGCACCATCCACAGGCTGAAAATACTGAAAACCAGCGCTGATATGACAGGCACCATTCAGTTCTCCATTGGCAAATCAAAATCCACAGCTAACTTGCTCGTCAGAGGTAATGGGATATGTCCTGGCTTAATTAGATCATGAGAGAACCTCCCTCTCAGTCCCTGGAAAGTCATTTTTCAGACACTCTGTCTAACGTGCAGGCTGCACTGGGGTTTGGAAGCGTGTGTGTACCTGGCGGATCTGCTTAGTTCCCAAATTAAGTTGTTGGGCGCAGTGTTGGATGCACAAAACGAACCAGCGATGTCTCAGGAAGGGGTCGGATTAAAGGAGTTTGGTGTTCCTAGTATTCAAATCTATTGAGCTAAGACTGGTTTGGGTTTATTTTTTTTCTTCTTGACTTTATCAAAGAGGACAATGCAGATGAAATTTGCCAGAAGAGTTTATTTCATCCCATTTGTGAACTAGACAAGTTTGATAGCTCATTTACTTAATCTGCTTTGTCATTGACTTGATCGGGGACAAAGCTTCAAGGCTTTTTCTCTTCCCCTGTCACCACAGTATCTATCTCCAATCGCATCCTGAAGT
The DNA here is from genome assembly GCF_000710305.1 of Buceros rhinoceros silvestris. Taxonomy (NCBI): domain Eukaryota; kingdom Metazoa; phylum Chordata; class Aves; order Bucerotiformes; family Bucerotidae; genus Buceros; species Buceros rhinoceros. The sequence goes on along the minus strand of NW_010407821.1, from coordinate 6,827 downwards.
CCTTGTCTTGTCTTTTATTTGCTCTTACTTGAATCGCCCTCTAACGGAGGTTTTTATTCAGTAAGCACTGGACCAGAACTGGGCCGCTATTTGGTGGCTGATATACAGGATTATCTTATAGAAATGTTCATTTCCTTCAGATCACCGTGTTGGTTTAGCTTCAAAGCAAATCTGCTCTGCAACAGAAACTGTGGCATCATCTGAGCAATTAAAGAAGCAGTAGTGAAGGATGTACATGAAATTGTTTGGCATGAAATGCAGGTTAAAAAGTTCTCTCTTCTCCAGATTGATCCTATCTTTTCCCAACCCTCCTTTCCAGATTACCACATACAGATCACCAGGAAGATGGAGAACAAGACAGCTCTGGAGCGCCACTCGGTCATCCTGTCCTGTGACTTCAAGCCTTCTCCAAAGATTGTGAAGTGGTTCAAGGACCACACACCCATCGAGCCCTCTGAGAAGTACAAAATCAAGCGGGAACAGCATTCAGCAGAGCTCAGGATTTTGAAGGTGAAGCCTGAAGATGCTGGTGTGTACAAGTGCAGGGCTGGAAACGCAGAGACAGAAGCCACGCTGACTGTGGAAGGTAGGAGCGGTTTGCAGCGGGATGGTCAGCCAGTTTCATAGGTGTAAGGAAGAAATTTTTTATGCTGAGGGTGGTGATGCCCTGGCCCAGGCTGCCCAGAGAGGTGGGAGCAGCCTCATCCCTGGCACCATCCCAGGTCAGTTGGCCCTTGGGGCTCTGAGCCCCCTGCTCTGGGTGCAGATGTCCCTGCTCCCTGCAGGGGGTTGGACTAGATGGGCTTTAACAGGCCCTTTCAAGACAAACCAATCCATGATTCTGATACCCTTATGGTTCAGTATTTCACCCTCGTTTTCCCTTCTTGAGTAAATAGAGGTAGATTCCCACATTCGCCTTCTGCTAGTTCTATATAAATGTGATGTCTTAAGTGAACCGACTGTACTATGCACTCTGCGGATGCTCTGTGATAACGACATCTGGCTCTTAGCCAGTCCTTCGCCTCTGGTGAGGCTGTAGGAAAAGCTGATCGCTGTGTCGCTTTCAGCCAGGCTTGGAGGTGAGCCACGGAATCGTTTCCAGAAGTCCAGGGAGCAGCAGCTCTTGGTAACAGTTTGACCTTGCAGAGGTTCATCCAAATGATTTAATACTCCCAAACCCTCCTCTGAGGTAGCAGAGAAGCCTCTGGGCCAGGACTGGGAAAGAAAAGAATTCCATTCCTGCCGCTCCCTAAACCTGAGCGAGCTTCTCAATCTCTTCGTACTTGCTGTTTGTAGCCGAACTCGTTGTCTTCGTCGTCTCCTCTGTGTTCCCTGGGCAATGCGTGGGGGACAGTTTGGTTATAAAGAGTATGTGGGGTGTTTAGGCATCACTGTAGTATCATTGCCGTTTTAGAAAGACTTATTTTTAAATTAAAAAGGGAAAAAAGCAGAATGTGTAAAAAGAATTGAGAGCTCTGGGCAATTTTTTTTTTTATTGGACCAAATTCAGATTGAAGTAAACGAAGTGTAATGCCCCGTGGTGTACAGGAGACCAGCCTAAAGCATCTAATCATCTCTAAACACGATGAAATCTATTTGTGATACCAGCAGTGATGGTGCACCTTGGTTTCCCACAGCCCGCAATGTCGAAGTGCTCAAACACCTGCAGGACGTGGAAATTGAAGAAGAAAGTTCTGTTGTCTTCTCCTGCGAGCTGTCTCACGACGACGAGGATGTGGAATGGTTCCTCAACGGCACCCTCCTTTACACCAACAATTTCAATGACATCAAGAACGTTGGCAAGTGCTACACGCTGACGATGAAGCAGGTCAAACCTGAGGATGCCGGCACGGTGACAATGAAGTCAGACAAGGTGTCAGAGAGCGCACGTCTGAAGGTGATAGGTGGGTCGTGATCACGCACCTCCTCAACGTCAGTAAGAGATGCAAAGGAGCTTTTCCGTACCCAGGCAGCAACTCTGCTCGTAAGCTTCAGCTCTGTGGGGATGAGCGGAGTGTGCAAGGGCTTCCTTCTAAGGAAGACTGTCTTGGTCTCCTGCCAGAACATTCCATAGCTATTTAGCATGCTTCTACTTGTCATCAGGATACTCTCAAGAGCAATTTCCTCTACCTGAGGTCTCTTAAATTATATCTAGTCCACAAACTGTTGTTTATATAGATTTTTGTCTGCAGGAAGCTGACGTTCACTGTGCCTCCAAGGGTAGGGCACTCCTTTCAGCACCTCAGTTCTGGAGCTGCGCTGCTGCAGCAAAGAGAAGGCAGTTTGCTGCTGTCCTTAGTAACCCTTAAAGTTTGGTCACATGTCTGAGGTGCTGGGGTTTGACATGCCCTTGTGCATCAGCTGAGCCACAGTAAGTGGCGTGAATTATTTTAGAATGGCAAACACGAGGTAAACCTCTCACCAATATTTCACATTTTCTTTAGCAACGCACCCGTACATGCATGCGTGAGTAAACCACAGTGACTCGTTATCCTAAAGAAATGCCTTCGCGTCTCTGGAGACATGAGTGGGAATTACTGTGGGCCATTCTCTCCGCAAATCAGACTCTGACGTTCTCCATATCCTCTTAGAGAATCATCCCTCTGATTTCCTTTGTGTTTTGCCTCCTGATCACGACTAATTTCTTCTTCCTGGAGTGTTTGAATAATTTGACTCTTTTACTCTACCCATTCAGAATCTGGAGGATTTTCTCTTCCTTCTTTTATATCTGGTCAAAATCTTTCCCTGTTTAAATACCTTCAGTGTCAAATATATTTTAAATTAGATACAGGGAATCAATAAAACAGAGATGCAAGAGCAGAACTGTGGTAGCAACCGAAAGTGTCTCGACTTAAACATCCCGGTTGTTCTCTGTTTTGCCCGTTAACCTTCAGAGAAGCCTGCTGTCTTCATGAAGTCCTTGGACGATGCTTTCGGTGAGGAGCGAGGTGTGATTAAGCTGGAATGTGAAGTCTCCAAAGAGAAGGTCAAACCTGTTTGGAAAAAGGATGGTGTGAAGCTCGCTTCTGGTAACAAGTATGAGCAGATACAGTCTGGGAAGACCCTGTGCCTCCTTATCCGTGACCTTGAAAAGACAGATGCAGGTTTATACACCTGTGATATTGGCACAGATGTGGCCAAGTCAAAGGTCAGCGTTCAGGGTGAGTACTGTAGGTGCTGGCCAGTCAAGGGGTGCTGCAAACGTGGGTGGGTTTGGTCACTTTGTCTCACACCTCTTCCTCCATAAGCCCCACATAACACAGCGAACAATCCCTGGCTCTCTTTGATGTTAAGCAGATCTGGTGTTTCAGTGAAAATCACGTCAAGAATGTAGCGTCAAGGTTTCCTTCCTGAGCATCCCTAAGGTGCAGAAATCCTCCTGAAGAGCAAATAATTGCTAACACATACACACACCCCGTGCCTCCCCCAAAACAGCACCAACAAACCAGCTTACGTTTCACATCTTGGAGCTCTTAGTTCAGAGTCCGTTGTGAGAACCCAAAAGTAGGACAACATTTACTATCAAAGAACCGAGAAGTTCAGCCTGTCCTCTCATCCATGTGACTGCTTGAAGGAAGAATTGCCCATGGCTTCCAAACTTGTGTTGGTAATGAGATAAACTGGATTTGTCCAGTTTGAACACTGGGGTGGGTAGGATGGTAAGAAGTTAACAGATAAAAACACCCCATTTTTCATATCACCATGGAGAGAAGCCTCACATGACATCCCAGAGAATTCCTGTCTGACAGCTTTTCTCCGCTCTAGGTCGGTGAACCTTGACCCTTCTCCACCACTTGAGCTGTTCTTCATGCAGTCCTTCCAGAGCAAAGCCAGGAGGTTCATGTGTTCCTTTTTCTATAGCTTTGTGGTGATTCCAAGTGAATTCCAGTGTTTGAGAAATCCTTCCCATGTCAAATACTCTGTGAAGAGCACAGTGGTGTCCTGCCGGACCAGTGGATAAACCAGTCTGATGAGCTAAAAATGTCAGCGCTACTACGCCTGTCAACCAGAAAAGCCTTTTCTCCTTGTATTAACCTACTTCTTGTCTTCCAGAACTGAACATTGGCATCACCAAGCGACTGAAGAACACTGAAGTCCAGGAGGGAGAAGATTGCACTTTTGAGTGCATTTTGTCCCACGAAAGCATTGGTGACTTCAACTGGACCCTGAATGGGAGCAAAGTGGAAAGCGGTGGGCGATTTAAAGCCTCTAACGCAGGTCGGAAATACACGCTCAGTATTAAAAATGTGATTCCTGATGATGCTGGAGAAATCATTTTCACTGCCCGTGGTCTAACGTCCAAGGCTTCTCTGGTTGTGAAAGGTAATGAGATCAGAGAGGTTCTGGGGTTTGATTTGTTGGGTGACTTTTCGTGAGATACATCAGTAAACCATGAAGGCAAACTCTTGTCATGACCCAAGTGAATAGCAGCTTTCTCAGTGAGCCGTGAGCACTGAGATTTTCCCTCAAAAACAAGTAAAAGCCTGGAAGTTTTTGTAGACACGTGAGCACTGCAAAATACACCGAGTAGTGTCGTTGTACGGACAGTTACTGCCTGGACCGTGTGATCTGAGACAACCACCCAAGGCTCCCTGGGTGGTCAGTGGAGAGAAGAAAGAGGTAGTTTTCGGATATGGTTCATCATCCACAATTAGACCTATTTAGGACAAAATAAATTGTTTCTTGCAGTCCGTTGCTTGTGCTTAGCAGGTCGCTGCTGGCTGTAGAGTGACTCCGCTACGTATCTCTGCAGCGTAGATGTCTGTGTTTAGTGAGAGAGATCCCACCCTGAGTGAAATGGGTGCCATCAGGACAAGTCCTCCGTTCCTGTAAGCAATCATTCCTGTTCACCGAGAGCCCCTCACTGCAAGTCATATGTACTACAAAGCAAGGCTGCTTCTCCTCTCCCTCCCCTAACACCACAGGAATCATTCCTCAGAGAAAGTGAAAACTTGCTGGATATTTGAATTGCAAAACCTCCAACCATATAGTGATCACGATTTTCATTGAAAGTTCCATCTCCTTTTTTCTTTTTTCTTCCCCCCCCC
>NW_010407821.1:0-1712 GCF_000710305.1 Buceros rhinoceros silvestris | reverse complement strand
CTGCCCCCCTTCTTCCTTTTCCGCCCCCCCCCCCCCCCTTTAGAAAAACCTGCTGAGGTTACAAAACAGCTGGAGGATAAAACATCAGCAGCGGGGCAGGACATCAGCCTGTGCTGCGAATTGTCAAAACCTGATGTGAGCGTCAGGTGGTGCAAGGACGGGAAAGCAATCCGAAAAAGCCAGAAATATGACTTGTACCAGGAGGGAACACAGGCCGTTCTGATCATCCGTGACTCCACGGTCAAGGACAGTGGGGAGTACACCTGTGAGGCAGAGGGCTCTAAAACAAAAGCCAGGATCACAGTGCAAGGTCAGTTGCATGTGGAGGAGTGGGTACGTATAGAAGCTGGGGTGAATATCTACAGCCTGAGGGAGTGGTCTTCTACCTCCCTCAACAATTTTCAGTTTTCAAAAAAAAGTTATGGATTAAGAGCTTTTTTAAAAAATCTCTGAAAGAAACCCTTGTAGATACCGAAGAATCTCATGTGCCATGCAAAATTGGCAATTTGAATTAGTCTTTTTTGAATATGGCCAATCAAAACTCTCTGCAGTCTGCAAGATGAGACCTCGCCAGTACCTGTACAACAGCATTAAACCTTTCTGGAAATATTTTACCTGCTATGTCTTGTGACAGGAGGTGGACCTGGTGATCTTAGATCCATTCCATCTGACAGGATGAGAGAAAACAGCCTCAAGGTGTGACAGAGGAGCTCTAGGTTGGGTATTAGAAACAATCTCTTCCCCATTGTGGTTGTCCGGGCCTGTCCCAGGCTGCCCAGGCAGTGGTGGAGTCCCCGTCCCTGGAGGGGTTTAACAGGCGTGTCGATGGGGTGCTGAGGGACGGGGGTCAGTGATGAATTGGTAGGATTAGGCTGACAGTTGGACTTAATGATCTTAAGGGTCTTTTTCAACCTAAATGATTCTGTGGTTCTGTATTCTGGGACTCTACAAGTGGGGCAGTGGGGATTCAAGACCACCCTGTTCACTCAGGACTTGTTTGGGTAACAAATCTGTCCCTGTCTCTATTTTCTTTTTTTTTTTTTTCTTCCTTCCAGAAAAACCTAATTATTTTGTCAAGGAACTTTCAGATCTGAAAGTCGATGAAAGTGGAACAGCAGTTTTTACGTGCCAGAGCGAGAGAGCTGCATCCTCTGTGGTCTGGAGGAAAGGCATAGCTGAACTCAGGGCCAGCAGGAAGTATGAGCTCACACAGACAGGACAGGTCCTCCAGCTGACCATAAAAAACCTGGAGAAGAGCGACAGTGACACTTACACCTGCGACATCGGTGATGCCCAGTCCCGAGCCAAGCTGGTTGTGCAAGGTGCGTGATGGTACCTCCCGTTTCTCCAGTAGGAAACATAAGCGTAGGCAGGTCTGTTCCTCAGGGTATGGGTAGCGGTTCCATCCAATGAGAGGATGGGTGAATGAGCAGTCGGGGGGTCTTGAAGTGCTTAATGTCCCTCTGAACTTGAGAGGTGAGGGTAGGCACAACAGTCACCAGCTGAAGATATTAACCCAGCAGCTTTTATTTGATGCTACAGGCAGCGAATGAGCTGTGGTGGCCAATGCTGAGGATGCTGCAGGCAATAAATGAGCTGTGGTGGCCAATGCTGAGGATGCTACAGGCAGTAAATGAGCTGTGGTGGCCAATGTTCATGATGCTACAGGCAGTAAATGAGCTGTGGTGGGCACTGGCTAACACAGGGCAGGG
>NW_010407820.1:29728-36573 GCF_000710305.1 Buceros rhinoceros silvestris | reverse complement strand
GCAGCCCAGTCGGCCGGGCCCTCCTGTGGTCCCCGCACCTCCAGCAGCTCGCCGCCTCTCTGCTTCTTCATCGGTGTCAGGTACCCAAGACGTGTTTCAGGGTGTATTCCTGTGTGTGTCTCTGCTAGGCGCTGTACCAGGTGCTTCAGTAATGCCCTGCTGGTTTTGGATTGGGAGTGGTGAAAACTGGGCAGCAACTTACTTCGGATGTCCTCCTGTTAACCTGAGTAGTAACTTCAAGAACTCTAGGATGGGGATAAAGTCATTGCAGTCTGGGGTATGAGTGTCAGCCATCTGTGAGCTTCTCCGGAGGTGTCATGTAGTGGGTTAAAAGCTCAGGTGTTCTATTTCAGCCAGGTGATTTTTTTTTTACTTTATAATAAGACGCTTGTGTTTGAAAGTTCTCGAACTTCTTCGTGAAAGATGAGGGAAAACTGGAAATGAGTCTGTGCAGGGTGGTGTCAAATGCTTTCAGTATAACAAACCCGAAGAAAGATCTAAGCAGTGAGGTCTTGCATGTTTCCCGTAACAAGAGCTGATGAAGTGTCCAGCCTTACTCTGAAACAGTCAGCTGCATCTTTAAATACCGACAGCCATTTCTGGGTAGTTTCTGTTGTAACTTCAGTCCCAGATGTTCACATTTTCGAAAACAAATTAAGTTATGTATTTCTTTTTTTTTTGTAATTGATCTCTGAAGATTTATTTAAGAAAGGGGATGTAGAACACTTGAACAGAATTCCTTCAGCAATTCCATGATACGGGAGGGATGGAAGAATCTAGCTATGCTTTTATATGCATAGTTTTTTTTTTTTTTCCTAACAGAGCTGAAGTTTGAGGATAGACATCTTCTCACTGAGGAGACAACCTTTTCCCCCTCCTTCCCTTGGGTTCTGGGAAAAAAGAAATTATTTTAAAAAATATGGCTCTGAACACTTGCTGTGGCAGCTAAGGCTCTGGTACTTCACGGAGTTCGGGGTAGGCAAATTCCTTCTGTGCAAGGATACCGTCTAACATGTGTGCTGTTTTGCGTAGGTGAATAGGACCCACACGGAGCTTCTTGCAGGATCCATGCTATGTCTTAAAGACACCTTTAAATGGATTGTATCAGGTGGTTTGTCCCTTTTAGGTTTGATTGTCGTGCTAATTGTTAGCAGCAATGTGGGAGATCCTTTTAACTAGACTAGGGATAATTTTTCCTCAGCCTACTTCCTGCATGGAAGTACTATGATGGAGCACTTCATTTAATTATCCTACGCAAAGAGATGTCAGGCTTTGACGTGGCATTGTTCCTGGGACAACTTGCTTGAAAAATCCTTTAAGCATTGATTGAAACTCGTGAGCACACGTTCCCCAAAGTGGTATCCCCCTTCTGAAGCTATGGGATCTCAGTGCTCATTTTAAAACCAGAAAAAGAACCCCAGAGGTGGGGGCATGTGAAAAACACTTAGTTTACCTGTCATCTTCCAGCTGACAAAACCATACACCGTAATTTGTAGGGCCTTACCAAATAGTAAGGATGGTCCAGCATCCATACCAGTGGAACATTGTACCACAAATAACAAAGATTTGTGCTGTTGCCACCTTCAGGGCATAAGCCAAGCCCTTTTGGTGTGTTTTCCTATTTGATGAATGAGCCTATTTAGTTCCTGTGTGAAGAAAAGAACTTTCCTGACCAGTCTTTTGCACGAGAGTTGAAGGGAATCTGTTCTGACCAGAGTTACCTGTGCTCCAGGAACGCGTGGTTGCCCTTCTGGTAAAGGTTTCTCTGGTGTAAAGGAGTTCAGGCAGCCCAGAGAAGAACCCTAGAACAGAAAAACCGAGTCCTGGAAGAACCCCTATCCTAGCCAGACTGACTAACCCACTGCCTGTCTGCCCAGTGTGTATGTGCATGTACGTGTGTGCTCTAATCTTCTAAAAGTTTAGAAAAATTATGTAATTGTGTATAGAATATAGTTTTCTGTGTAGCTATATATATTTATATAACTTTTCTGTTTATTTGGTTTTTTTCCCTGGCTATTCAGTAACATTCCATAATTTTGCAGCTAGACATGTACTTCATTGCAGCTTTAACCCTTGCATTTCTGGGCTTATTTTTGCCTTATGCTTCCTATAGGTTGTTTGGGTTTTTTTTTGTGTTTAACACACAGAGTTTTAGGGCCTTGTCAACAGAGTCCTCTTTGAGAGTAGGATTTGGGTTTAAATTACTTGAGATGCAAATTTTATTAGATTCAGTGTATGATCAAAGCCCTCTAATTTAAGGATCATTGACCTTGGTCCAGTGTGACCATCAATGCATCATTCATCTGAGAGAAGAGAAAGGATCTTCTCTTCCAGAGGTTGGGTAAAGCCTTGCGTGTTTGCTGCTGCAGTTTTGCTCATGACAACTTACTGCCACTTGCAGAGTTAGGATATTACTTTGGTCCTAAGTAGACTGGTAATATTTTCTTTCTAATACAGTAACTGGTTGAATACTTGTAAAAAAAAAAATGAGTATATACATTTTGCGCTTGGTGGCCTCCAAAGGCAAAGTGTATTAAGAGAATTCATCATTTTTATAGGAGTGTAAAAAGTATTTTATTTTAATCTCACTGAAAAGAGTATATAAATATACACAAACTTAAGCCCTTTAATACAGTGGAACCCTTGGAGGTGCAGGCATCTGCCCTTGCTGATCTCACTGCAGCAGTGTGTCTGAAATGTGTTATTGTAGGGCTGGAATGAGCCATTTGGCTACAGCCCTGTTGTGGGGGAGTAGTGCAGAGCTGTATTGCCCCAAGGAAATCACTGCAAGGTATGATGTGGTTTCCTCTGTGCAGGCAGCCACACAGGTGTGTGTGGTGTCGGGGTGGAAGTGACAGGTAGATCTGTGAATGATACCGATGGCCTTGTGGAGGGAGCAGCTAATATTTTTGAGTGTACAGTTTGAATTTGCTGATGCCATAGGGATGATGACAGAACCGTAAAAAATTCCCTGTTTTCACCTTTCCAGAATTTACCCGTTAGTTCCCAGTAGCCTGTATATCACGGAAGCCAAATTTGTATGACACATACCTCACCCTTCATTCACTGGTTTGTTTTTATTTAAAAATGAATAGCATGCTCTCTGTAACTTAACAGTTCATATGCTTTTTGATAGAGACTTCAGTGATTAGATTTGCTGTAGGTATTTTTCCAAGTATTCTCATTTACTTGATGTAAATGCATATCGTGATCTCTTAGACTGTAGTTCACTTTCTTCTCTATGTTTGTATTTTTTAGGACCCTTGAAACCAGAAATTACCATAACTTACATTGCTGTTTCAGCTATATTCTTTAACAGTGGACTCTCCTTAAAAACTGAGGTACTGTAATTTCTCATTGCTTCATCCTCGTTTGGCTTTAAAAAGTTTTGTGTTGCTTTTGTTAAGGTTTGAATATTTAATTTCTATGCTGCTGTTCGTGATGCTGGGAGAATAGCTAACAAGAGAAGATAAATATTGGGCATTTTTGGAGTAACCCCTCCTTGATTTCAGGAAACTCTTCACAAAGTAAATGGAAATGGTGAGAAGGAGAGTGTGGATAAATATCACCCGTCCGTAGAGGCTGGGTTGTTTGACTTTGCAGGGCTTTGACTAAATGGACATACTGAGCACAATTTTGAAACTGGATCTACACCCTGGATGCGTCCCAAACCCCAATCAAGAGTGCGATCCAGAAGCACACTAGCACTTGCCGTCTGCCACCCCTTCTGCACCTTGGCTTCTCCACCGCTCAGCTGGGATACAGGCCAGAAAACTGTGTGAGTCCCAGGGTTGAAATTTGTAGGGTACCAGGCAGAGAGGGGCTACAGGGAGTCTCTGTACCTCTGTAGGACATGAAGGGAAGGTGTGAGATCTCTGCGTATCCCTCATCTCACCTGCTGGTGCTCTCCAAGTAAAACTGTTAAGGCCGGTCACTACAGGATTCATGCAGGCAAAGTGGCTTTAAATTAGTACGTGGGGTAGGCACAGGACAGCAGCTAGTGTCAACCCGAAAGGGTTCCTCTGCGGGCGCAAGGCCAGTGTACAGGTGCAAAGTCTTGGCGATCGTTTCCTACAGGATTGAGTTGTGGACATGTGGTCTTGAAGTGCCTACGCTCTGCTGCTTATCACGTACACTGAGACTTGTTTCAAAGTTTGTCACACGTTTTTCCGAGGGGAACAATCTGGGAGTAAGAAGAGATGAAGGGGAGAAACCTCTCTCGGTGATGTGTAAAGGAGGCAGGCAGAAAAGAAACGATGGCTATGTGCCAAGCGAAGGAGCAGCCAAAGTTAAACATTGCATGTCTCTGCCAGTCTAGTTTCTTGATTCCTTTTATGCTGTTGGCTGTGCTAACAGGTAATGTCATTCATACATTGCGTGATACTAATGCCTAAAAAAATCATCATGATATTGTCCAGTTTTCTTCTGGGCAAACTGGGGTTTGAATGGACAGAATGCATTCAGAAAAAAAATTTCTACCTTTCAAATGAAGGTGGTGTTTGAGTTGATGGCAGCCCTCTCCTGTCTCTGCTGGCAGTTCTGGCCCTAGGGCCTCTGGTTCTTCCAGGACACCATATCAGTGAAGTGACTAACCTTAGTCAATTCTCTGACAGCTGTTTGGAGCATTGTGGTCTTATGGGAAAGGAGGAAGAACCTTGTTATCTACTTGCCCAGGACAGTAATTAATGCTCACGTACATAGGCGAGAGGCACTTTCTTCCACAGAGAAGAGGACCTGAAGCACAAAGCCTGAGTAACACTAATGCAGTGGAGTTTTCTGCTTTCAGGGTTAGGAATCTCTGCATGCAGAGAAAAAATGTCAAACTTTCACTTGTTTGTATCCTCGAACCTTTGTATTTGTAAAGCAGCTGAGAGTAAAATCAGTATCATTATCAAAGTTTTGATTAGATTCTCAATGCTAGTGCATATCTGACTTTTTCCAGTTAAGGTGACATGACTGACGGGTTCCTGGGCAAGTTGTCATGTCCTGCTTTGAACTTGCATAATGCTTTCTCATCTGTTCTAAAAGCAATATATTGATGTAAATGAAGCTTTTACAGGAGCTGGTGTTTATTATGTCCAGGTAGCTGATCTCAAAGTGTTTTGGAAGCTTGCTTGTGTTAGGAGGCCAGCTCATGATTTTATTAAAACACTTTGGGGCGTGTTTTAATAGTTGAAGGTATAGCCTAAAGTTTGGTAGTATTAGTCAGTTAATGTATCTTCTTATTGGATTGCAAAGTAAATAATTTCTGGTTTTGTTTTTATTAGGTCTTGACCTGTGTGTCAGCTGATCTACCTTGAGCAGTACGTTAGTTAGATGGAAACTTGTGGTTGGTATGCTTTATGAGATGGTGAAAAGTTGCTTAAGTGTTAACGAAGGCCTTCTGATAAATCTGACAAAGTTAGAAATAGTTGATTCTTAAGGTTAAACTTCTGGTTTTTAGCTGCTGTGAAAGCGCACGCTCAGAAAAATGTGCTAAGATGGCTTCAGGGAACGTTTTACAAAGTAGTGGGCAACGTTCAGCGAGAGCCTGTCTGTGCACAGCCTTGTTATGTTTTCAAATCTAGAAGTGACTGAGATTTTTCTTACATTTGTAGAAGTAGTCTGTGTCCAGGAATGAGAAGAGCATGTGATTCCATCTTAACATAATGCTCTTTCAGTTTTCAGTGACTGGATAGCTTGCTCTTTTAAAGCTCCTGTAGGGCCCCAGAAATTAAATTGCGTACTCGGGTTACCCATTTCCGTGAGGAATTTGGCAAGAAGATACTGTTTGCTCTGTGGCTATTTTCCCAGAGGAGACCAGCTATGACCACCTAAGCATGGCAGCATGGCAACAGGGACCCACACTGACCAGTGAGAGGCTAGGATAAGCTCTCTAAAAGGTCTGAAATATTGGGAAAGACGAGGTAACCTTCTCTATCTGGTGTGCAGAAACAGTGTCAGAACTTGAAACTTTCAGTAATTTATTCTGAGACCCTTTGAGGGCTACGGTGATGGGTGTATTTTGGGACAAGCCCTGGTAGATTGCTTGAGGGGGTGAAGGCTCTTTACCTCAGTGTTTGTTCTATGATGATATAGTCTAAGGAATAACTGTTCTAAAAGCTGATCAGTAGAGACGTCTTGAAGACTGGTGATTTAGATCTGCAAAGACCTAATACACCATTCCTTCATGCGCTAGGTTGGCTGTGTTGTAATCACCTTCCTTGCTCCCTCAAAGCTCTAACCAGTCTTTCCCACGTTTTGGCCTTGGATTTTGCTTTTGAAAGTATCACACAATTTTCTTCAAATCATCTGTTTTTAAGGCATTTTCCAATTATGAAAATATGAAATTAAAAGGGCACACTGATGTTTGTGATGGTGCCTTCATAAATTGGTCGTCTAGGAAATCTGGGATGGAGGGGACTTGGCAGGAAAAAAGGAGGAACTAGCAGCTATGCTGAAAGAAGTCACTTGCTCTGGTTTTTCTCAATTGTATTATTTACTTTTTAAAGTATATAGGTATTTCCAGGTATCTTTTCTTCCCACACAGATGTGCTTCTACTACTAGACATTTTATCTTTGCTTTCTTTTTGAGACAAGATGAAATAGTACTACAGTGAAGCTGTTCATAATGCTGCAGGTGCTGTGACAGGTTATGTGTGAAGGGGGCCTGTTTCTTCATGCAGAGTGATGCTTGCCTGCTTAGGAGCTGTCTTTATTTAAAAAAAAAAAAAGTTGTTTCATTCAGTTAACCAAGCACTGAATGAAATGATACTTCCTTGACAAAACTGGATCAAAATGTACGTTTCGGATCCATTTTTGGTAGGGTATGAACGGATGTGTGGTTTTTTTTGTTGATAGGTTTG
>NW_010407820.1:9575-29632 GCF_000710305.1 Buceros rhinoceros silvestris | reverse complement strand
AATTTTTTTTCCCCCCCCCCCCCCCAACCCAAATTTGGGAGATAATTTTATGAAGACAAATAAAGTAACAAGGACATGGTGCTGAGTTCCTAGCACTTCCAGATGTGTAATTACATCAGTGTCCATTTGGATGGTTGGAAATGCAATATTTGATTGTGTTTCATGAAAGTTCTACTTTGAAGCTGAGGGGGTGGCATTTGAAGATCGGCTGCTGCATTACTGTACATGGAAACACACTTTTTAATATTGTTCTTTTTTTTTTAAATAAAAAATCTAGGGTGTCAGCTGGAGAATCATAGCAAATTAGGTTTTGAAGGAAAGTGCCATCAGTTCTTCTCCTGTTGTGTTGTTTACCTGAAAAGAAGGCAAGTTATTCTGAGAGAGAGGAGAAGGAATTTTTCTCCTCAGTCTATGGAAGTTCAAGTGAGCTGAAATGTGCAAGGCTTTTTCCTTGTACTCAAAAACTGTGTAGAAGATCCTCAGGGTGCCTGAGAAGACAGAAACAGAGAGACAGAGCTAACCGAAGGGTTTATTGTGTAGGGATACTCGATCATCTCTCTGGAGTCCTCTTACACTATTTAAGGTTAAATTTTTGTTTGTTTGTTTTTTCAGTCTATAGCTGTGTTTTGCACTTCATTTCTGTGGATTTTGTGGCTTAGCTGTTGTTAGCTTGTGACAGTATTGTTATTCTTGCTTTGCTATTCTTCCTCAGCCTATTTTTTTCTGTGAATTTCCTATCTGTTGATACAATCAATAATCAAAATCTGCTGCAGATTACTTCTTGTTTGTTGATGTTTCTTTTTAAAAACCCACCACAAATGATGACTGTAATGTAAACATCCCTTTTTCCCAGTGTAAATGAGAAGCACAGTTTGTGGCTCTCTTAGAAACCTGAAATCAGGTGGACACAAGTTTCCCTTCTTCTTGATATCAACAGTCAATAAAGCAAGCGGTCCATCAGCACAGTTAACACAGGTTTTTGAAGCGGTGACGAAGTGTTTTCAGCTGCCTGCTGAAAAGCTCCCGTTATGAGAGCTGCACTATTTTTGAAGTGGTGGACAATTCTTATGGAAAAATCCCTCGGAGCAGACAGAGCTTTTGTGTTGTCTGGATGTACTCCATTATTAAAGAGGAGATCAGACAATCCCTAAAGGTGCTTTTTTGACACGCGCTTTTTTTGTATTAGAAAGATGATCCTAGTTTTAAAAGCACAAATGTGATCTTACTTAAGCTGTTATGACTGCAACTTCCTCTCTTCTTTTTCTTTTGCAGGAGCTGACAAGTGCTTTGATGCATGTGAAACTACACCTTTTTGTCCAGATTTTTACACTTGTGTTCTTCCCAACAGCAATATGGCTATTTCTTCAGCTATTATCAATCACACCTATAAATGAATGGCTTTTAAAAGGGTATGTTTAAGCATAATGGAGTGAAATATATTTGTAGCTGTCTTCTTAAAGGGTTGCTTATCCTGTGAAGGGTGTTTTAAGACTTTCGCTTGTATTGTGAACAGAATTCGCTGGTTGTTTTTGTGCTTCAGCACTTTGCTGTCAAAACCGTGGTACCTACACAAGATCAGCCTTTCAGGAACCTGTCTCCAATTTTACTCATTTTTCAGTATAGTTCATTGCAGCTATACTGAAATGTTTGAATGCAAAAATTGATTATTTTGGAAAACTACTTAGAATCCACGTTGTTTCTTACTGCTTGGTGAAACCTTGCTTGAGGAGAGTTCCCTGTCTTAAAAGTTTAATAATAAAGCTGCTCATGTTTATAGTTTTACGAGGCCTAATCCTAAAAGAGCATTTTCTTTGGTTTTAAGAGGCTTCTCCAGGTGTTTCACCAAGCGTGAAGTGGTCCAAATGATACTGCGAAACTGAGATGACATCATTGAAAATGTTCTGCTTAACAGTATTAGTGCATCAAGAAAATAACCGGGGTGCTATGCAATGTCCATTTGCATTTGGCTATTCATAGTAAAGGTTATTTGTGAAAGCAGAATCATTGTGAAGTTTTTCCTCAGCTAGAAAAGAGACGTTTTCCACTGTGAGCCAAAATGCCTTCCTAATCCAGGGGAGTCTCAGTTTCTGAAATGCAAAGTGCAAGATATTTTTGTGGTTTTTGTTCTTTGCAGCACTTCTCATCCCTTCTTTCTTATGACTCTCGAGCCGCTTTGGTTCTTGGTATTTAAGGAACGTGATCTGTTACATGCACAAGTATATTTGTATGTATAAACATATACACCTCATGTAAAACTACATATGTATGTATTTAAAAAAGAAAAACTTTTATGTGTATCTCCCTAAATGTGGAACCTAAACCAGGCTCATTTTTCATGAAGGTGTGTCTGTCTTTTGCCAGGGAGATTCTATGTACTTCCATATGTTTCAAGCTGCCTTGCAAGCGCTTGCTCCTTGAGTACTGTTTCTGTTTTGGCTATGTTTTATCTTTTAGTGCAGGAAGTATTGAGACTTTTTTCAAGGAGTAGTCAGATTGAGGTGGTTAATGAAGATGGTTTGTTTGTTTCTTTGATTGGGGGTTTTTTGTTCTTGTTTTTAATTTTCTTTTTTGAAAGAGTGCTTTCTTGATAAATACTCCTGTTTAGGACGTGTGCAGAGCAGCAGCAGTGGCACTGAAGGTATCCACTGCAAAGGGAGCCTGGTGGGAGCTGTACCTTCAGTGCTATGCAGGAGATACTGAGCTCTGTCCCAGTTCGAGGTAACACATTTTAAAGCAGGTACTCACATGTCCCTGTATGGGAACATGAAAGGAGAGTGAGGAGCCAGTGTGAGGAATTGCCAGTGCCTTGGCTGCTCTGTGTAACTAGAAGTTTTCCCTAGTGCCCCACAGCCCTAGAAACACTGAGGTACCCTAATGAAAGCCAAAGGGAATGAGACAAGCTTTGGCAAAGTTACTTTTTCATCTCACATGTTTAGTACAGCTTGTAGTGCTGTAGAGCTAGTTGATAGTCCTCAGAAAGGCCTGGAAAAATAGGCATATGCTCCCAAGGGCATGCAGCACACTTTGGCAGGGTGTTTTCCACTACTGTCTACAGAGGGTTATGCCTAAGGGGCACAGTTGAGCCCGCAGTTAATTTTCTGTCTTGCTAGAGAATGAATGGTGGATTCTCCCATCCTCTATAATGGTCTGCTTTGCTGTAAATATTATTTGAGAGACAGATTCAAATGGTATCAGCTTTTCATCAGTGTTCTACTTTTTTTTTTTTTTTTCCTTTCTGTCTGGGATGATACTAGGTTTGTTGCTTTGCAGTTATTTTGAAATACATAAAATAGAGGAGAAACTGACATCATCCCAAGCATCTTTTATCTGTTAGCTGACCAGGTTTTGCATTAACAGCATACCTTTGAAAATGAGCATGAAGCAGGTTCTTAATGTTTGCACAGATTCACCTCTTCTGCCGCTCAGTACGTAGCATTTACAGCACAGGTGGTAAGGCATGAGGTGCAGAGACTTGGTTCAAGATACGGCTTTGGTAGTTCTCTATCTGCAGTACATGACTTCGGACTCTTACTACTCGGTTGTCTGTAATGTATCAGCAGAACAGGTATTATTTATCGCTCTTCAGCAAGTGTTTGGACCCCTGATGTTAGTGCTTATAGCATGGCTTGAACCAGTGGACTATTTCAGTTTGTTATCTGTAGTAATCTGTTGGCCGTTAAGAGGAATTTGTATATTGGTAGTGTTGTGTGTAGTTGATACAAAGCAAGAAAAAAGTTCTTTGGTAGAGTAATATTTTCACATGAAGAATATTTAAAACCATAACTTGATAGTGATTTTAAAATATTATTTTAAATTAGAGAGGGTTAACAGAGATTGTATTATTAAACCTTTCCCTTATAGTGTGGAAAATCCCTGGCAGCTGAGATAAATGGCCTCGCACACCTTTTATATCTCTCTGGATAACTTTGAACTTAATCCACCCCTTATTAGTGCAGGTGAGAAGTTCAAGAGGCCACATGGAAGAGAGAGAACAATATCACAGCCAATGTAGGGGATGGACATCAGACTTGCTATTTGTTTGTCTGCTGTATATTTTTGTATGTGTTTCTAAACTTCACACCATTTCTTTTTCTGTGTTTCTCTTCTTTTCAATATGAGTTTATCCTGCTACATGCTGACAGCTCTCTCCTTCCATAGCTTATTTCGCTGTAATCTAAAGGTACTATATACTTCCAGGGTGGTGCTTGGCACTGTATGGTAGGATTTATGTATTGCTTACATTGGTTGCCTCTTTCCTTTTCCACAGTGTCTGTAGCTGACAAACTGAATATCATCATTGTCATTTACCTGTTTCTTCTGTTTAGGCTTTTTTGTATGTTTGCAGCATATCAATTGCACTGTAATTGCTCCCTATCGTTTGGATTTAATACTTCTGTTTGCTACAGCTTTTTGACACTGCGTTTCTCGGGGATGGACCAGCACAGTTACAAGTGCGAAGTAGTTCACCACCAGTAATTGATTGTTCTGAACTAGAATACTGTCTCGAAGTCCAATATTTGAAAACATAGGTAGATTCCATGCTTTTGAGGGTTTTGCAGACTCTTTTATTCTATGCCTTACTGTTTCTCCTAAGTCAACACAGTCTTTCTCCAGAAGTCCTGTTTTACTTAGCTCCAGATTTAATTGTAATCTATTGTGGTATGTTGTGATTTTTTTTTTTTTCTTTTTTTAGTAGAGGTTGATGAAAAAGCTGTAGAGGGAACCTAAAACAGTGAGCGTGGTTCTTCTTACCCGAGTGCTTTGCAATGAGTTTTTATCACTGAACAGCTTTTTCAAGAAAATAAGAGTTTACGTCCTTATTTTTTCTCCGAATAGCTACAGGTATCTCAAAACACACTACAGACTTGACTACTTCAGGACATGTGATGCACTTATCTTTGTGATAAGTGTGTAGGTATCTTTGTGAATGGTAGACACAGTACTGTAGACGGGGCAATGGAGTCAGAGAAGTTAAGTCATTGGCTTTTTAAATGGTGACGTGACTCTTCACTGTGGTGGTAGGTAAGAGATGGTGGAGAAATCCTGCCAGCTGGTGCAGGTCTGTAACTGTAATGCAGACCGATAGGGTTGTGCAGGTGGTAAGATGATTGTTTGTACTCAGCTCTTTGGTATTTTAGGGTTTTAGGTTGCATAGCATTTGCCCCATGTGAGGAATGTAACCTTTTCTTTTGTTGTTTTCAGCTTGCAGACAGTAGGCTGCATGCCACCTCCTGTGTCTTCTGCAGTAATTTTAACCAAAGCTGTTGGTGGAAATGAGGTGAGTGTTCGTTTTGCTTTTGAATGCTTTGTCTAAACAGAAGTTCAAACAAGTATTTATTTATGATGAGCTTGTGACGCTGACTGCAATGTGGTGCTATTGTGGCTCATAAAAACTTCTAGAATTAAAGCTTGGGTATTGCGTTGGTGTCAAACAAGAGAAATAGTGATATGTTACTTGCTGGCATTGGTCAAACTGAAAGAAGCTCAGTTTTCTGAGGTGAAAGGGCAGTTTCTGATAAATTGGTGTTAGGTTTCTGCTTGTTACTGCACTGTAATTCTGAACTGTGTAACGTATGCTTTGTACCGGTTATCTTGTAGACCGTTAGCTTTGCGGTGAAGATCTGCCCTTGCAGTGATTGTTAGAATGGTCTTTAGTATTAAGAGGCCCTAGAGTAGGAGTTCCTCAAGCTTGAAGCTGCAAATGATGCAAGTGAGATGATGGAAACACAAACATTAATTTAAATCAATAAGATTGAGTTTGCACAAACAACTTCAATTCCCTGACAATGATGCAATGCAAAGGTCTCAACGGATAGGAAATGCTGGAATTGAAGTTGTTTGTGCAAACTCAATTTGGTCATGTTATATTTCTGCCTTAAAATAGCATATGCTGGTGTCATTTCAAACTCTTTATCCACAAAACACTTGGAATTTTTGGAAAAAACAGGTAGACAGCATTTAGGAAATTAATCCAGATGTGTTAACTAATGAGGTTGTTTCCTTTAGGTCTGCTTTCTCACAACTGCTGAAGGTGGATGAGACCTAGTAGGTGAGGAAGGGAGAGTATAACACTAAAATAAATTGGTTTTAAAGATAGGGCTGTTGGGCTGCTGTTCTGGAGGGTTAGAGCCAAATCTTAATTCAGCCACAGAGCTCCTGCGTGAGGTTGGGTGAGTCACTTCAACCACATTTTTAAAATACGGCCATTAGTTGTGTACTTCTCATTTTCTGAGTTCAGACTCTAGGGGCCGATTAATGTCAGCTTTGAAAACACACGATAGCACTGAAGTAGATTGAAGTTGTACTTTGTACTGACAAAGTGCTGTTTAATTGCCGTATCCTCTGAAGAGAGACCCAACGCATCTCAAGTCAAGCATCTCTAATTACAGCCAATCCTGATGCACTCCCAGTTTGCTACCTGAAGACAAGAATTGTCAAATTGTCTGATGGAGGTGCTGTGGAGTAATTAGTATAAGGAAATAATTCAGGAACATGTTAGTGATCAACAGAGAAATGAGAAGTTTTCTAGTTATGATTCTAGATGTTGGTGCTGTAAATTATACAAAGATGCCACATAGTGAGCAGTGAGGATGAAATGAAATGTTGAATGAGTGCTCATTCAGTGTTAGCTTTGTCCTGTCCTTAGAACACAGAAAAAATCCTCTGGAAAAAGAAAAGTGACTTGTTAGTTGACGGCAATATCATACAGCGTTTGTGTGCAGGAATGAGTCTCTTGACCATTAGAATTCACTTTTTTAATGTTGTTCTTCTTCTGGGGTGGTAGGGGTGTTATACCAGCTGAAAAATGGCAACTTTCTATCATGTGAGGCTTGTGTAAGTAATTGTGTAATTACTGACAAGGTAAGCTCTTACCTTTAATTCTTCTGCACCAAACTGGTGTCGGAGGAATGTGAAAATATATCCCTTCTTAGAGATCTTTACAGATAGTTGCTGACAGCAGAGACAGAGTGAGTCAAGAACTGTGTCTTGGAAATGGAGAGTTCCCAGTCAGGCTCAAGGAAGGTATGCAAAAAAGAAACACCCTTTAACAATCCTCAGTGTCGACAAAGCCTGTGGAAAATTAATTGCCAAACTGCAGCAAGTTTCCTATCAAACATTTTTGGAATTTGACGCTTCTCTGTCATTCAGACTATTGTTAATATTTCTTCTGAAGAACAGCAGATCACTTCCCTCATGCTAGGGGAGAAGACCCTCTCGCATCACTCCTCACCAAATTTCACCTAAGCTGTTATTGGCATATTTCCTTTCTGTCACGAGCAGAACAATTCATTTTTTCCAATTGTAATTTAAATCCATTCTGTTAAAGAATTTAAACCTGCGAGTCAATTGGAAATATAAGCAATTGTATTGTGAGAGAATTTTTTTCATAAGTCTCTGAAACTGCTTTTGCCTCATCAAGCATTTCCCCCTTACCTGGAGAAATTGATTTGTCTGAGGGTCTATCTACGCTGTGTAGTGTGATACAAAGATAAATGAGCTTGCTTAGAAACGATATAGTGAGGAAGCTCCACGTGAACTAATTAGTCTGGGAAGTGTCCCGCTGCTGTAGAGTACAGGCACACCCTCAGTAAGTGCTCTGAAGACTTCTTTGGATTTCTTGAAACGCAGCACGTGAGAGCTGTGGTAGTTGACTGTGCTAATGCAGTGTGGAGCATTTTAGGTTTTCTTTAAGTAGAAGTGTCTGTTGAATGTCAGATTGGATGTGGGTTATTCTCAAAGAAATACCAGTCACTATGGCATGGTAGGAGTAGTACTCACTTGGGGCTGAAGAAACGTAGAGTCTATTTTTAGCTCAGTCATTAACCTGCTGGGCAAAAGACACAGCCTTTGGGGTTAGCAGTAATGGTAATGGCAACTTGGAAGTGTTTGAAGATCAGCACTGATAAGCCTTATGTAAGAGCTATATGTTATTGTTCTGGGACAGGGTGATTAAATAGTTGGTCAAGTGCTTAGTAAGAGAGCCGATGTCATTAGAAGCTGCTTGGATGGGGGATTTTGCTGCATATCAGTTGCAAAATTCAGTTGCAATATGATAAAAGAAAGACATTTTTGTTACTCTACAAGGTTTTTTTTTTTTTAATGGATGCATGCATGAAGGCACAGAATTAAGTGTTCTGGTTTTGTTGGCTGAGGAAGGTGTGGTGACCAAAGCTGATAAGAAGAATTTTGATTAAACTGTATTTAATATTGAAAAAGTTAATGTTCTGGGTTTGTGAGTACAATCCCAGATAAGATGAATGTTTTTATTATTTAACTGTCGGTGTTTAGTATCAACTATACAGTCTACCAGTGTCTGCTTTCCTGATGGTTCAAACACACGGTATGTCCAAAAAAAAAAGTGTCTAAGCTTTAAGTCCTCTTGATCTGTGTGTAAGAATACGACAGCCGAACAGTTATTCAAGAGTGCAAATGTAAAATTACCCAAAGCAAAAAGAGATGTTCTTTCTTCCTATACACTGATCACCAACCCTGTGATCTATACTGCGTTCAAACTTCTAGTCTTAGAAGCCATTAGGTGTGCCTTCCAAAGTCTACCGTGTTAGCCATTCGTATTACTTTGCAGTATGTCTGACAGGTGAGCAAGTGGGGGCTGGTTTTGATGGTTGGAGCATTATCAGAAGTCCTTTGTCGGCAGTTGCCTTCTAAGCCCTCCAGTAAGGGAAAATGGTCAAGCCAATTAGCACCTTTGCTTGCTGTAGCTATGGCCTTATGATGGGGAGAAGCATTATGTTTGAAAGCCAAAAGGCTTCCAAGTCTTTTGGTGTTTGAGGGTGAAAATTAACATCTTCACTTAGGTCTGATGTGTGAGTGGTTTGGTGGCTTGTTTTAGGCGACTGGAAAGAGCCTTATTCACTAGTCATAGGGATTATAGGGTGGGAGGAGGGTCTCTGTAGCTTTATAAGAAAAAAAGGAAAAGACAGCGAAGAGATAATCAGACTAAAAACCTGATTTTATAGGTGTTTTTTTTTTTCTTGGCTGTAGTCAATGGAGGAGAAATCTGGTGCTGGCATTAGCAGAGTGGAAGAACAAAAGATTCTAGCTGCAAAGAAAGTAATGGAGTGACTAGTTTACTCTCAGTATTGCTGGTTACATGAGACGTTCAAACCTCATTTCCTCACATACCGCCACTCATGGCAGTAACAGCAGCAGAGGTGTTCAGCTATTTAGGCCAGACTAACTTATGTACTAGTAGTGATGTAACTTGCTTCAGAATAACTTGTGTACTCATAGTGATATAGGCACCATGTTTTGAAAATGTCTGATAGGCAGCATTATAAGATGCTTACCTGTGGTTGGTGGAAGAAGATATGGTGGAGATTTAAGTTGTCCAAAGATCCACCTGTATAGTTCAGACCAGCTAGGAGCTGGTATCATTCTATCCAGAGAGGCATTGGCAGATGAGAGATGTAAGTGGTGGGGAGGAAAACTGTGCTTTCTGAAAATCTTGGCTTTTGGAGGAGAGGAAGTTGATTTATGGCAAGTCTGTCTTTTGTTTTGGTGGAAATAGCTGTTCTTGACGTGACAAGCAGAAATACAACTTGTCTAGTAGGGCTGCAAATTCACACCTGTGACCCGTTCTTAGGTTTCTTCGACTCCTCTCCCTGCTCTCTGTATGTGTGGTTCGTTTTCTCAGCCTTCTTTCAACTCTTGTTTCTTCTTCTGCACCCTGGTTTTCCATCATGCCTCTTGTGATCTCTTCCCATATGATGTTACTTTTGTTAACCCTGCAAACAGCTTTCTAAAGTAGCCTGTTTCTTTTGTCGCAAATACGTTAGATTCATTATAGCAAAGCTAGTTTCAGATACTGAGTTTGATTTGATGCATAGGAAGCCCTATATGAACAACAAAATGTTCATTGGCAAAAGATAAGAGAGGTTCACCATGAGAAGTCAAAATCTAATTTTTAATTTGGTGATATTTTTCAATTACTTAGTTGTTTCTGTCATCAGTAACTTTGTGAATTGTCTTGATCTGTGAAGAGGACAGTCCATGTAGTTAAAAATTGGAATGAAAAGCAGAAGGCCTCTCTTGTGTTCTTCGCTTTTGTTGAGCTGTGAAGGGTTGGGATTTTGATGGCATTATAGCATCTGGCAGCACAGAAGACTTTTTTTGTGTCATTTTTTCCAAAACTCTTGTAGTTTTCCAGTGGAGTTATAAAACCCATTTCTTTAAAAGTCTGCTTCTAACTATCCATTTCTGCAAGAGAGAGACAAATAAGTCATCATTTCAAGGTGCTGTAAAGACAAACCTATGAAAAGCTCAGAGATCCTCAGACAGAAATGCTGTAGAGACGCCAGATATTACTACAAAGTATTCAGACAGCAAATGTCATACTCTCCTTAAGAATCAAAGTAATGAAGAAAAGAAATTGAAAATTAGATCTATAAGTCTATTATCAGTTTGGGAGAAAAACCAATTTGCGATGACTTTTATGGCAGCTTAATGACATATTTGTGAAAAGTGTAACATAACAGGCAAGAGCTGTGATGGAATTGTACAGATAAATCGTGGCAGACAGTTCATTTTATTGAAGAACACTTTGGCTATTTTGCTATCTCATACACAACAAAACCATTGAGGTTTTTTTTTGTTGTATGGTTAAGCCATAGCTTGTTCAAAACATCTTAAGGTGCTGTTTTATTTTTATTTTTGCAACTTCCATGTGGATCTGCTATGCCTTTTGTAAAACAAGGTGTTGCATATGTGAGGTAAGATTTTTGAAATATGAAATAGACTGTAATGAAGAAAGCTAGAAAGGGATTTACAAAATAAAAGAAGGATTCTAGTATTGATTTTTAGATTTGTTTTTTGAAGCAGATGTAGAACATAAAAACAAATATAAATTTGCAAGGTCCACAGCTGGCCTTTCTGGAAAAGAATCAAGGGAGAGGAGTAACATTTTGCCAAGAAATTAAATGCAATATTTTTAACTGATATTTTAAAATAAAGAGCATATGAGTACTTACTGAGAAGTGAACACTGGAAAATTCCTCTGAGTGATGGTTTTCTTTTGAAGTGAAAACAAAAAAGTGAACCCTAACACTACTGTAAAGTCACAGGGAAGATATTGATTCCTCTAAAAATATCTGAAGTTCTTTGAACTGTGTATACATGTACTTTAACCTTTTAAAAAACAAAATAAAATGAATACAAAGAAGTACAAGCTCTAATGGTTTGTGATTCATACACTGGTGCACCAGTGTACCACAGTGGAAGGTAACACATGAACATTATGAAACAAAATCGTTTAAGGTCTTCAAATAAACTGTGTGTCGTGTTTAGTTGTCTTCTATAATAGAGTTTTTTCTTCTCTAAATAGAAGTCACAATTTACAGTAGTGTTGTCTAAAGTTTGATTTCTAAATTGCACTTAAAATATATTTAAGTTTTGTTTCTGAAAGGATAAGTAATTTCGTTGTTTTTAAATTGGGTAATGTAAAAGGAAAAAACCTGTAATAAGGTTTTTTTTATTTCTTAAGTAATAAATTTTGTCTGCCCACACAGATTAAATACTTCTAAGTGAAAATGTAACTAATTCTACTATTCTATCTACTGTTAGATACTACACTGAAATCTCTGGGAAATGTATGTGGGTGTCAGAGGACAAATTTAGGGAAGATGTCTGTACTTCACACGTAGAAATATAAAGAATTAACTGTGTCAGCATAAACCCTGTATGTACATAGGAGCTGTTGTGCTATTAAATTCATCCACTCTGTTCTAGTATTACAGTCTAATTTTTTATGTATCCTAAGAGTTTACTTTTCTTTTATCATTACTGTGCTTTGAGAAGATGGTTTTTATTGAACTATTTATTGACACTTAGGGTTTTTTCCTTCCCTGAGTGGTGAGTGCATTTTATATCCATCAATGCATAGGAGTAGCCCAAATTATTACTTACAATATGAATTTCATCACTATAATGTGTCCCAGTCAGGCAGCTCCATTAGATATCTCTAGAGTTCCTTATCGTCTTCTATAACCCAAAGCAATTGTGGAATCTTTTGGTTTTTCTCTCTCTCTCTCTTTTCCTTTCTTTTATCACTAGTAGTTCTAGTACAGATATACTATAATGCTGTTCAGAATAGAAAAGGTTTTCAAAGGCATTCAGCTCTGCTCTTACTTCTATGGAAGCCAATTCTTGCTAACAGCAAGGCTTCTGAAATACATGTATCGGAGCACTTAACCTCCAAACTCCATACTTGGTTTTTACTGAGTTTCAAATTCTCCCAACATCTTTGAAAAACAGATGATTTAGTAACCTAAGGTGTCAGTGCCTGAGTTAGACTCGTGATAAAAGATTTAATTTTGGCCCTGGTCGCCAGTACCTCTAACTCAGGGTTTTTAATACAGCTCATAAGGTGTCCAGTGGAAATAGCCCCTCTGCTGCGCTCCTGGGAGCCTAAGGAATTGGGGAAGTGTGAGAAAATGTATTAGATCTCTTAATTGCATAGCTGTATGTACTTGTTGAAGATGTGTAACAGAACTTGCAGCCTTGTGCACTTTCAGCCTTTCTGAATCTGGGGTGCTTGTAGCAGCTCTGCCTTAACCTAGAAAGTTGTAAAATTGGCTGTTTAAATTCTGCTGAGCTGCTTGAGCTGTGTCTGGAAACTACCTGGAATCGTTATAGCCTTGTGTTTTTACAGCTGCATTTGCCCAACTGTCCTAGATCTGACTTTGCTAACATGAGAGTTTTCAGAGGCTTTGCTGTTGCTATTCTACAGTGCTTGGCTGGGGAGATCAGGGTTTTTTCTCTGCTGTGAGACATTCGGTGACCCTGAAAGCTGTTTGTGGCATAAAGAAGCCAGGACAGAAGAAGAGTCTTTGCTCTCATGCTTGACAAAAACGAACTTTTTACAGCAAGCTGGTTTTGTGCTTGTCTTGGTCTGCAGGTTAATTCAGTGTAAAATTACAGTGTGGAAGAGCTCCCTGTATTTAGCAGGGAGTGCTGTGTGAAATGCATTGCCTATGCAAAGCAAGCATTTTAAAATGTTTGAACAAATCAGTAATACTTCTGTTAAATTATTTGCAGAGAGTGGGGTCTGCTGCCCTCCTAAAGTTCAGCTTCAGTACTCTCTGCTGTTTAATCTTTATGCTGTTTGAAAGGGAGATTGCAGGTATTTGGCTACCGAGGGAAGTGTGTCACCCGCTCTCCTTACCTCAGGCTTTGAAAAGCAAAGCTCTCTTTTGGAGAGCAGGGAAGACTGGAAATACTACTTTGCAGGTGAAGTTTCAAGTGAATCAGTTGCAGTGGAGTGCAGACACGCTTGGTTCTGGTTCTGCTGTCCCTCACCTGTCAGCTTAAAGCAAATGCTAATTTATGTTAGTTGTTAATAGTAAAGGAAGCGTTTAATCTTTGCGTGTGTTAGCATTGGTGTTAACTCACTGATGCAGCAGAACAGAAACTATTCAGCTTTATCTGTTGCTTATTTTCTCCTCTGAACAATAAAGATGGTTCCTTTGACATCTGCTCACGTGTTCACTTGTCTCTGTGGACCTGGACCCTCTTGCATGAAGGAATACTGCTGCAAATGGTTTAGCCTGGCTGGTGGTGGCTCCAGCATTGTGACTGGGAATGAAAACATTAGTTATAAAACTAACAAAAGCTAATATACAGCAGTGTTGATTGTCAAAAATTGAATTAATTCAGTATTTCTTTCTTAAAAGAGCATTTGGAATGATAATGTGTAAAACATTTGGAAAAAACCTGAAATCTGAAAAATCCCTGTTGTCCTTAAGTGTTAAAATCAAAGCTTCAGAGTATTTCACTTTGGAAAGTTTTTTTGTTTTTATCCAAGCACATTTTTATCTGGTATGAATATATTTGATTAGTGGCTAATAATAATATATAAGAAAGTAAGCAATCAGGTTCTACAAAGTCAATATTTCTGTAATTTATTTTCTTTAGCTCTTTTTGAGTGGGCAATATTAAGTCCCGATTTGTGAAAATCATAACTATAAAACATGAAGCTGGATTTTCAGTTAAAATAACTATTATCTTTAAATTTCATTCCTCTTCAAGGAAATTAAATTGATGATATTCTTTTTTCATTGCAATTTTGAAAGAACATCATGAAAGTTTTTGTCTTTAAATTGTGAAATGATTATATGCAATACATGTTAGAAAAAGAAACCCAGATAACGTGAGGAAAATCTCATTGGTGTGAAGACAGAAAAAATTTCTAGATTCCTTTTATAAAAAAAATAAAACAAGCCCAAATTTATTTAAAATGCTTGTGTAGAACTCTTATGGGAAGATAGAATATTTTAGAAGTGTTTCCAGCTCATATTATTTTTGTTAAACTGACTTTTTTTTCCTTTGTTAGAGTGTTTGGCAAAAAATGTGGAGAGCAGCAAATTTTCTCTGTATTAAAAGCATTATTTAGGCTCAAGTTTCTGGAAGATATTTGCCCTGTTGTGAAGTCTGAAAACAGCAAGCTGCTGGTAACTCGTTTTTGGACAGGTTGAAGGAAAGCCACAAGCCTCCTGGGACTCCTTTTTCAGACATACAGTCCCCA
The DNA here is from genome assembly GCF_000710305.1 of Buceros rhinoceros silvestris. Taxonomy (NCBI): domain Eukaryota; kingdom Metazoa; phylum Chordata; class Aves; order Bucerotiformes; family Bucerotidae; genus Buceros; species Buceros rhinoceros. The sequence goes on along the minus strand of NW_010407820.1, from coordinate 15,093 downwards.
CAGGCAGGTGCTTTCCTGCTCAGCCAAGATTGTTGCAGGTGTTCCCTTGTACATATGGCCTTTTCTGTCTGAAATCCACTGCTTCTGCTGGCACTTCTAAATTAACAGGGATGGAGAGGAGGCACCACCACTCGGAGCAGCTGTAGCAAAGGCTTATACTCTTGTACTCCCATGGGAAGCCCCTACGGGAAGATGGTGTGTCTAGGAAATTTTGAGGGAAGGAGACTGGCAAAGGAGTGTTAGTGCGTTCACTCTACTGTAGGTGCCCTGAGAGAACAACAGCCCCTGATTGTTCATCTGTGTGATGGAGGGAAGAAATTTTGCTGTTAAATATAATCTCTGTCAGCGCATTTGGTACCTCGTCATCTATATCCCCACCACAAACTGTGTTTCTAGACTGTTTATTTCTCTGGCATTTTGGGTCCCGTTGTGGTCCTCAGCCTGACCTCTCAAGGCTGGACGCATCCCCAGGGAGTTAACACCAACTACCTGGCTCTTCTGTAAGATGGTGCGAGGCAGAGATGAGGTGGCAACTGGAAGGAGCCACGGTCACGCTTGGCAGTATGTTACCACTCATCGATGTGCACTTAACACTGTGAGGCAGTAGCTACGTGCTTTTCGACCTGGGCTGCAAGGCAGCGCTTGAGTTTAAGGTAAATACTGTTTCTGCAGGAATTTTCCTCAAGGTTCAGGGGAACAGAAAACTTGCCTTGTGCTGGGGTGGGTACAATAGTTCTGACTTCATCTATTTACATTGAATAATAAAGGGATGTTTAGTAAGATATATCTGAGCAAACAAGCAAGCTAGCGAACTGCTTATCAGCAAGCAAAGTCAGCAACTGTATACTAGCGAGGTAGTCTGATGCAGCAGTTCTGGTAATTAGTTGGCACACAGAGAATATTATTGTGCTTGAACTGAATTGTGTTTGAGTGGGTAAGTCCGGAGCAACACTGTATTGAATTTTCTTCCATGAAATTGTGAAATTCCCTATTCTCGCAGGTATTGTGGATTATTGCTGCAAGATTCCCAAAACGTTGGATTTCTAGTGTGTGGATGGCTTTGCTTAGCTAGACCTTTTTGTTGTTGTATTTTGTAATGATCTAAATTCATTTTGTTTGTTGATATTGTTGCAAAATGTCTGTAATGTGTACAGGGATATATACTTTGATACATACTGTGTGAATGTTTTAGCTCCAACTGCATATCCAAAACCTTTTAAAAGGAAATCTCAATGAGCCCCATGGGGCGAAGTAAATTATTACATGTGGTGAACTCTTAAGTCATAGACCAAGGTCATGGCAGTGAGAGTGTATTTCAAAAAGGTTTTATCTGTGCTTGGAAAGCAAATGAAATATCTCATCATTAACTTTAGAATTATAGTTATAAGAGGATTTTCACTAGAGGTGAAAGATCAAGTTCATGGCGGACATAATGGAGACTGAAAAGTTATTTCGCAGACATAAAACTACAGCATGAAACATTCACTGAGGTTTCCACATAATTGATGGACATTTACAGCCACTAATCGGGATACTGGAGATCAGAATCGTTGTTATTGCTATTGATTGTGGCTTTATTTCAAGATTTTTAGAGGGGGGAAAAAAAGCCCTCTTTTTTTTTTTTTGTAATATTGTGAAGACTTTTAAAAAATTTCCTAGCTTTTCAACTATGTCAGTCTTCATTATGGCATACAGGCAAGACTTTCCTTAGTTAATAAGAATAATCCTTGAATAGAAATATAATTTAGTAAATCCGAATGATCTTCAGTCCCTAATGATAAATCAAAGGTGTCTCTGTCCTTTTTTGTTGAAACCAGAAAGAACAAATGTTGAAGGCAGAAAAGCCTAAGAAGATCTAAGGTTTTTAGTGACCTAGGCTGTGATCCTGTCAGTGGAAATGGATATTCATTTGTCTGTTCATTCAACAGACTTTGCACGTGCACACGCGTTTCAGTGGTACCCGTGAGCCGTAGGAGTCTGCCCAATGGTAGAGTCCGAACTGTGTGCCTGCATCCTGGGAATGCTTTTGCAGGTATCCCTGCCAAGAACAGCACTCGTGTGTTCACAGAGTTTGGAGCGCTCAATCTGTTTGCCTCGAAGTGTTGAAGTTTGCCAGTGATGTGCTGCATTTCAAAGTATTGAACCCCCACTGGCAAAAATGAGTCCCTTCATGTTTGTGTTTTCGTTGTCATGAATGTGAAAGTTTCATCTGTTCTGATTTTATTCAGAATAGTCTATTTAGTCCTGTTATCAACCATTTCACATCTAGGTAAAATTTAAGGTTTTTGTGTAACCTTCAGTCCTTCCATCTACCTTAAGAAGAGGTATTTGTTAAAAGATGCATTAGTTACGTATCACTTTTGGCAAATGATAGTTTAATTTCTTTGAAAATTTAAAAAATACGAACTAATTCTACGGTAAGATGACTTTAAAACTGGAACCGGAGAAAGTCAGCTCCAAGAGTGGCTATCAGGTTTTATTCTATGTATGCAAAGTAATTTATTTAAAAACAAATGTGTTTTTTAGGGAAACTTTCAATATATTCAATCTGTGTGATTTCTTAAAAGTCCTAAGAGAAGAGGAAGCATAAGCTGGATCAGTAGGTTACCTGTAATTTAAGAAATGATGACATTAAAGTTGGACATAAAATTTCAGTCCTGATCTATGGATGTGTTTTATGCCGCTGTTTTAAAATGGCATGCGATCAGGCAATTTAGAAAATATACCCTGTAACATTTTTTTCTGTAATGCTGATGTCATGTGTTATTTCCAAAATACTTGCTGTACTGTCATTATCCAAATGGCTTAGAATACCGGTATTGAGTGAGACTTTCTATATAAGTTATGTTCTCTAAGGTGTATATTTCAATAATTTAGTCACTGGTCTCTTTTATACATTTTCTCTTGCACTGGCAGTGCAACCTCTTTTGTACAGTTGTGAAGCATTTCTGTTTCTAAATATAGGCACAAACATCTGTGACCTGTTGGTACTAGGACAGTTTTGCTATTTGTACCACCCATGTTGATGACTTCTGTGTGGCTTGATTTCTCTGCAATTTGTTCTTGCAATAGATGTTATTTGTAAATATGGAATACCCAGAAAAATGTGTAGCATTGTAAAGTACTGTCCTCAAATCCCTTCTGAAAATGAATGACTCCGCGGCATCTGCTTCATAAGGGGTGTGTGGTCATAACCCCGTGAGTTAAAATTTGCCTGTGCTTCCAACATCCCTGATACTTCCAGCAGATAAAACTCAGAGTAGATGTCATCTGCAAATAACAACACTTATCTTGAAACCTTGATTTGTTTTGGTTGATTTCTTAGCATTTCCTTTTTCAATTCTTTTTATAGAGTATTACCTTGAAATTAGTTCAGTTTTGTAGGTTATCTCGTTTTAGGTGGATATAAATTCCATATTACTTTCTTTTATGTAAATATGAAATCCTAGAATGTAATGACACCTCATGACTCGGGTATTTTGTGAGTCTGACAGCCGAACCCTCTCTGAGTTGGGTACAGGCCTCGGATGTGCATTTTTGTCTTTAGAATGTGTGACATTTCTTTCTTGTAGGCTTAGCAGTACAGCTATGCTTACCACCCTCCCAATTCTTTCCCCCTCTGGTATTTTTGCGTGATGTAAGTTACTGTTCCAGCTGTGTAAGCATCCTGCTGTGTCTCTTAAGTGATCTTGGTGATTTTAATTTCCCTCCCCTTTCAAATCACCAGCCAGTTCCAGCATGTTGTTTGTCATCTTCCTTACTGATACAAAACCACACTGGAACCTACAGTAGCGTTCTGTTTCCCAGACTGCCTGGTCTTAGTAGCAGTCAGTTCTTCTAACTTTCAAGATTATTTTACTCGGGCAAATAGCTCTTGTTATGCTGACTTGTCACACAGTATCTTGTGAGGTAGATGGCTCATTTAGCAACACTTTTACCAGGCTATGTTCATGGATTCTTTATCAATTCTTGTGGTTTGGGGTTGTTTGGTTTTTTTTGTGAGCGGTGGGAGGCAGGAGTGTCTTGTTCTACTCTCTGATCATTTTTTGCAACCTAATGCAGACCTGCCATACAAGCAGATTCAGACTTCCTGTCTTTCAGGCTTCAAGTTCCTTCTAAATTGTGTGATGGAAGGCAACAGAAAATTTCATTTTGTCGGGTTATTTCCTCCTGTAGAGCATATTTTAACATACTGAGACATTACTCTGAGCCATCTCCCTTCTTAGATGTTTTTACAGAACTAGAAATAGTTGAATTTGGTTTTCCTGCTAATTAGCACATGCCAGCTGCTACCAGCAAAAGAACACCTGTGCCGCTAGTGAGAGTACCTGGAAACTTGGGCGTGATTCTTCTCCTTTACCCTAGTGTAAATCAGATATTCTTCTGTAGAAATCAAAGCAGTGGACTTGGTAAGTGTGGGTAAGAGTCACACGTGAAAATTGGGTCTATATGATTTGCAGTAGGTGGATTCCAGAAGCGATAATTAGTCTTAGCTGAGTTCCGTATGCAAAAATGTGCAGTTGACGTGAAGTGCCAAGTAGAGACATAAAGATGTACAGTACTGTATTTTTGTCCACTGTATTCTCGTATGTTAATTACAGTCTTTTTGAAAATAAGGTCTTTGTTTCAGATAAATGAAACTGCCTGTAACTTTAAAATAGAAAAGCAAAGACAAGTGTCAGTATCATTTGTGCTGTAAGTGCTTGTAAAGATGGAGCTTTATTTGTGGGTTAAGTGTATGTCATTATCTTGAAGTTAGAGTAATTGTACTTATCTTTCTTTAGGAAATGTGTTCATCAGGAAACATCATGAAGCCTTTTCTTTACTATGTCCTTATGCAGATATTAGAGGAATATAAAGTTGGTTAATTAGCTGACGAGTGGTTTAATTACAAGAAAAGAAATAGAGCGTTGCTCAGTAGAGCAAATGTGAAGTTCTTTCATCTGCATTCAGAAGCACATTCATAAGCCTTATTTCTTCCACTGGAAATCTAATCAAAACAGTTTGTGGATGTTTTCTCTTAGGTCTGTTCATACATGCAGCAATAAAATATCTAACTCATGAAGAACTCCATATTATATATACAGTCAGCATTGAACTATAGCGCTACACTGTTAAATGTCCTGGGTTGGGAGGGAAGATGACGTAGTGGTTGTGTACGCAGCCTTTCATGTGTCTATGGTGAAATCAGGAACCAGAGTTTAGTACTTGGGCGAGTTTAATGGTTCTGCAGTGCCTGCTTGGCGTATATGTCATTCAAAGTTTTGTTCATTAACTCTCTTTTGGTATAGATTGGGTTCTTGGAGGAGTTCCAGGTGGTGTTCAAGCTGTTGTTACTAATGTCCGAAATGGCTTTTCGTCTCTCAGATCCAGCGTAATGATGGATCAGTGGTGGATACTCCATTCCGTTTCCAGATGAGGAGAAGTGTTAACATGGATTTTTTTTTTTTTCAAGATGTTTTTTCCTCTGGAGTTCATTTTCATATTTGATTTGCCTTTGTATGGGTGTGTTGGCATT
>NW_010407820.1:0-9477 GCF_000710305.1 Buceros rhinoceros silvestris | reverse complement strand
TTCCTGTCATGCTGCAGCGCTCGCTTCTTCCAGCTGTTGAGTTTTTGGAGAATGGCTGCGGGGAGTTCTATTTACTGTTAGAAAACCACACTGAATAGCTGTTATTGTGTAATAGCTAGTGCAAGGCAGCATTAGCTACCAGTGTTTGGATACCCACAGAACATAAATCAATACTTAGGAGTGAACAGGAGTACTTACCTTCTGAAGCATTTGCTTATTTGCTGTTGGAGTCCTGGTGATGGCATACGGCTTTGAGTGTATGTCCAAGTTGTAACTGTAGTATTTAAGACAATCCTACAAAAACGTGGTTTGAGACATTGTGAGAAGTGTTTATTAGAACCTGTATCTCCATCCTCTGTATTTTTCTATCTTTAATGTGTAGTATTAGTGTGGGGTTTGTTTTTTTTTTTTGCTTTATAGACTGTTTTAATTCCGGTGTGTTTTGTGAAGTAGATCTTACATGTTCGTGTATGCCCTATTTGTTGTTGATTTAAAAGGAGTAGGGGCAAGGGTGAGTGGGATGCACCATTCAAATTCTATGGCAAGTGAAGACAGAGGGTGTATAATTAAGCATCTACAATACATAAAATACTAAAATTTAAATTCCATCTAGTCTATACTTCATATTTTTGTTTTACTCGTATTAATGCCATCTCTGATACAATCACAGGCTATTTTTGAAACATGTAGTTTGACCTGTCCTGCCTCGCAGTGCTTTTCTTACTACACTGCAGTCTGGATTGTTCTGCAGTGGACAATTATGAATAAATACAATACAAGTTTTTAGTGTGGTGGTATGGAACATTTTATGACTCCTCTTACTTGTTTCTGTTGTATAAGGTTGCACAGCTACTTGCAAGCTTCAGCAGTCAGAATTAAACTGTAACAGACTGATATAGGAAAGCTTTTAAGAGAAACATTTGTTCAGCACATATGGTATATGGAGAGCAAACAAAACAGTTTATGTTGTCCTGGTGCTGCTGGTATTTTAAAATGTAATTATTTGAACTAATATATATTCGCTCTAACAACATACCTGCTTAGAGAGATATTCATATTCAGAAAAAAAACTGTGTAGCATCTTTCTGAATATCTCAGAAGTATGCTGAGTTGTTCAGGAGGTTTTTTTTTACTGCTGATATGATGTAACTAAAGCTGGTGAAGCACAAGTTCTTTTCTTCTCAATCCAACTGTTCCAGTGCGTTAGGAAACTGCTAACATACATTGGCATAACTTTTTAGTTTCATTTCTGCCACTGAGAGGGGAATGTGGCTGGAATAAAGCAGGATAGCTGTGCTGTGAGAAATAAAAAAAAGAAAGTAGGATACTCCAACAGCATGATCCCTAGTAAAGTTTAGCACGCATTTTTCAAACTGCTTCTGTCCCTAGCAGTTTTTAAAAGTTTTGGCAGGGATTTGTTTTCTTTAGGAACTGAGGTGACATGGCAGGTTATTCAGAGTTTTCTCCAAAGCTCTGTTCTGAACACTTTGAAAACATCCTGAAATCAGGCAAAGTGAAATCATACAGGCCTGTGCTTAGAAAAGGATGAGAATCTGAATTTATTTAGTGTCCATTCTTACAAACTGGCTCTTGCCAGTGAAGGGGAAGAAAAGGTGTGGTGTTGATTTGAAACAAAAAGGACACCCACATGGAAATGATCTGGGTTTTAAAAACAATAGTGTTTCAAGTACATGGCTGGGATGATGTTCACAGTACAGGTGTGCTTCCCGCCCTCAGAAATACATGTGAGACTTTTATTTCTTCCAGTTCTAAGTTCTTTCTGTTGCTGAGTGCAGGCAGTAAGCTTGCACTGGGAACACCTAGAACATGGGAGCACTGTTGTATGTGGACATAGGAGCATCCGTGTAGGAAAAGGATCTTCTGCAGGGCTGCATGCAACAGTTCTCGTCCAGCTGCCAGTGTTGCAGCTGATGTAACTATAGTGGTTTGGGGACAGTGGGAATTTGATGGACCAGAGTTTGTGGCAAAACCCAGGTAGCCTCTGATGGTAGAAGAGCCTGGCCTTAGAATTAAACCTTCCTTTCTCTGTGTTTGCAGCCCATCTTACCCTTGTGGGCTCAGTGCATTATGAACTGCTCTGTTTCTAAGCCCAGAGCAGCCAGTTGGGCACTTGGCTCAATCTGTTGCAGCTGTCAAAGGGTCATACTTCAGGGATAATACTGCTGGCAGCTAAAACCTATGAATTAGTCAAAAATAGAGTGTTTGGATGTTGGAGTCATTTTTTGTAGGCTTTCAAAAAGATTTTTTTTGCTCATGCAGTGTGAACTTTCAATAAAATCTTCATTAAATGCACCCATCCTTGCAGGTTTTTTTTGGTTTTGTTTTTTTTTTACTTCTGTTTGCCTTTGTCACACGTTCCTTCCTGGATTATCATTCATTAGCTTCTCCAAAGAGATTAACAGTTCCTTAAAATAGGATCATGTGCATTCTGGTGTTCTGGATGAATGTGGAGCCACAGGATCCCTCCAGAAATTTTAAGGCAATTTTGATACTCTAGTCCACTCAAAAATTTGCTGATACTGTAATGTTTTTTCGCTTGCCAGGGCCCTCCTTGCCTGGTGTCATTTCTTGATCTCTCCTGGGATGAGATTAGTCTAAAACAACAAAGTAGCCAGATGTCTGGTTCTGAGAGCGCCTCGGAGGCCAGGGTATGGTAGGCAACAGTAATCGCTGGGGGCTGAAGATCAAAGGTACCTGAGAATTACTTATGGGCACATACTATGTGTTGTTCCCATTATTAACAGTCTGAGAAAATTTGTATCCCTAATTAACCCTTTTGTTGGTTAAATTTTCTTGCCAGTACAGTCCTGACTGTGGTAACTATTTGTCCTTTTTGGTACTGTTACATAAGTACATGTTAGTTTAGAAAAAACTATTAAAATGCAGTACTCTCGTAGTAGCAAATCTACGTGATCCATCCAGATCCTTTTTATCGTGGTCATTTGTAAGTGTCAGAACTTAGCATCATTTCTTTTGTTTACCATGCCATTCTTAGAGCTGCTGTTATTCCTAACCAGAACTGTGTTGAAAAGAATAGTAAACAGTAAAATGCAAAACAGTAAATAGTAACATATAAAATAGTAAATTGTCATTGCTTCCTAATCTAAAATGAATTAGAACCTAATCCCAGAGGCAGGATATCTGTGCAACACTGCTTTTTCCCATATTGATACTTCTAATGAAATGCTAATTAATATTTTTAGTGATCAACCCTTGTTTGTATTATATACTCTGAAATAACAAACTAAGATTGTAAGTGCTGTCTGAATTCTTGTAGTACTTTTAGGCCAAGTGGCTCTTGGAGAGATAGAAAAACCTGATAGCAGCCTTCTGTGCTTTTTTTTTTTATCCTGCAGATGAAAATTTGAAGGTTGTGAGTGGAATGGCTATTTTACTAGATGATAACATTGTCTTCTGTCATAGAACTGAGAACTCAACAATTTTTTGTAGCTCTTGAATAATAAACTGTTGTTATCAGAGATACCTGTTGTTTGTTATGACTGCTAAATTTCCCTTTCTTTAAGGTGATGTCACATTAATGTGTGGTGAATACTGTGTATCTGGGTGGCTGTGGGTTTGTGGTAACACTATGTTTGCAGTTTATTACCCATATTACATGTGTTCAACAATTCTGACAGACATTTTTGAGTAGTGAGGGGGGGGAAACCCCTGGAGTGATTTAAAGGACTGGATTATCTGTTTTAGTCTTGACAGACTCTCTTCTAAACATGTTATTTGAGCAAGAAACCCTAAAAGCTGACCTGCCTGAAAACGTATTGTGTCTGTTTTTTACCTTTGCCCATACCTGGCACAGGTATGCCTGCCTGCATCTTCCAACACGGCCATGACTGCTGCTCTGTTGTCCCTGCTCCTGTTCCATTGCACGCCTCGTCAGTTGTGCTCTATGCCCAAAGCACTGTTTGGAGGGGGGAAAAAAGAATCAGAACAACAAAGCAGTATCTAAAGAAATGTGAGGACAAAGTTTTCTGGTGCTGCAGGGTTCTTTAACCTTGCCAGCCCTGTGGCTGGCAGCAGGTGTAGCTGAGCATCTTACTGGTATTATGAACCTCCTTAACATTTTCATAGGGCAGCCGAGTCCTGTGCTCCTCAGAGATGCAAGGGAAGGGGGAGCTGTGTAGGAGTTGTTCACAGGCAGGAAGTAACTGTTTCCACATGGATGTTGGCACTCGGGATTTTGAATCATTTCTTGCCAGTCATGTGCCATAATCCAGGCATAGGGGCCTCACTGTGATTTCTTGGAGGGCATATGCTGCTCAAAACATTCTGGCTGGCTATCTGAACATAAAGAAATCAGCTCTTCATGACGTTTGAATTCTTTTTGCACAACCCTTGCAGGTTGTTTTTTTCTCATGTTTCCTCCCCATTGTTCCTTTGGGAGATGTTGCAGCAGTTTTGGTTGTCTGCACTGCTCTGTTGAAGGTACAGTCAGAACTGGAGAGGTAAAATTTAAGTGTCCGTGAAGCCATGTCTGTAGAGGCCACTATGACTCTTAGCTCACACAGCGAGGTGTTTTCCATGAATGTGCTGAATCTGTATCTGAGGTTCTGAGAGCGTGCTACTGGATGGATTTGCAACATACCTGAGACACAAATGCCTTTCATTTCATTCTCCTTTGTTATCTGCCTAGAGCTCCTGGAAACCATGCCATAGCTACTGCCGACAAGCAAGAATATGATGTAGTCAGCAAATACTAGATTAGCGTATAGAAGTAGAAGCACCTGCCATCTCGTTCTGTTTTCAGGCTGGTAAAATACGTATATAATTTTTGATCACTAGTACCACCTTTCCAGTTTAAGTAAAATAGTGAGTGCATTTGAGGTGATGTGGGAGATTCAAATGCGGTGCAGGAGCAGAGCAAAGCACTGCAGAACTACTGTACCCTGACAGATGGCCAGCAACTTTTTATCTTGAGGGATGAAGTTATGAGATGCTGGTGGTTATTAAACCAGTAATTGAAATTTGGAACTGGTGAAATTATTGATATCTTCCGCAGTTAGATTGTCCCTCAGTTTCTTGTTCATGTGGCACATGTCTGTGCCACAAAATGTCTTATGGACCTATAAAACAATTATTTATTAGGACTTAGGGAAAAACAGGCTTTAGAGCAATGTAAGTGGCTAAGTAGACTCAAAAGTAAGTGTAAAGACCTTATACAAGTATATTTGGTTTGCATGGCAAGGTTTTGGTAGCAGGTGGGGCTGCAGGGATGGCTTCTGTGAGAAGCTGCTAGAAGCTTCCCCTGTGTGCGGGCCAGTGCCAGCTGGCTCCAAGATGGACCAGCTGCTGGACAGGGCCAAACCCATTGATGACAGTGGTAGTGTCTCCGTGATAACATATTTAAAAAGGGGGGAAAAAAACCTACAGCAGGAGAGAGGAGTGAAACTGTGTGAGAGAAACAACTCTGCAAGACACCAAAGTCAGTGAAGAAGGAGGGGGAGACAGTGCTCCAGACACCAGAGCAGAGATTCCCCCTCAACCCGTGGTGCAGGCCGTCACCCTGCAGCCCATGGAGGTTACCAGTGGAGCAGATACCCACCTGCAGCCAGTGGATGACCCCATGCCAGAGCAGGTGGATGCACCTGAAGGAGACTGTGACTTCATGGGAAGTCTGTGCTACAGCAGATTCCTGGCAGGACCTGTGGGCTCATGGAGAGAGGAGCCCATGCTGGAGCAGGTTTGCTGGCAGGACTCGTGACCCCGTGGGGGGCCCACGTGGAGCAGTTCTTGAAGAATGGCAGCCCATGGGAAGGACTGATGTTGGAGAAGTTAATGGAGGACTGTCTCCTGTGGGAGGGACTCCTTGCTGGAGCAGGGGAAGAGTGAAAGGAGTCTTCTTGCTTAGGAGGAAGGAGTGGTAGAAACATGTGATGACATGACCACAGCCCCCATTTCTCAGCCCCATGAGCTGCTGTGGGGGAGGAGGTAGAGAAAATCAGGAGTGAAGTTTAGCCCAGGAAGATGGGAGAGTTGGGCAAATGTGTGTGGTTTTTTTTTTTTTTTTGGTTTTGGTTTTATTTTTCATTTTTTGTTCTTTTGTGTTTTGGGTTTTTTTGAGCAGGAAGCAGAACAAAAAGATCATGCAAGGTTTCTTCATCACACTGGACATTCCTAAATTATTTTTACCATGTGGTTGTATTCTATGTGTGGATCTGAGCTGTGCAAGAGTGAAAGGAGTCTTCTTGCTTAGGAGGAAGGAGTGGTAGAAACATGTGATGACATGACCACAGCCCCCATTTCTCAGCCCCATGAGCTGCTGTGGGGGAGGAGGTAGAGAAAATCAGGAGTGAAGTTTAGCCCAGGAAGATGGGAGAGTTGGGCAAATGTGTGTGGTTTTTTTTTTTTTTTTGGATTTGGTTTTATTTTTCATTATCCTACTCTGGTTTGTTTAGCAAGAAATTAAATGGATTTCCCAAGTCGAGTCTGTTTTGCCCACGACAGTTATTGTTGAGTGATCCTTCCCTGTCCTTACCTCAGGGGCTTTTCATTATGTTTTCTTTTCTCTGTCCAGCTGAGGAAGGGGAGTGATACAGTGGCTTCTGGTGGGACCCTGGCACCCAGCCAGGGTCAACTCACTGCAACAAACCGAATGAATTTGAGTATGTTAAGGTGTTAATATAGCATATTAATTAATACGGCTTCATTCTGGGTACTTCCATTACAAGAGAGTCTTTATGAATTTTTAAATAACTTCTGTAAAGAAAAAACATAGGAACCTAAGAGACTCCCCCTACAAATCTGTGGGAGCGGTGTTCTCTGGTTAGGACTGATGGGCATCTAGGGGTTACAGGGTTGTGTTTGTTCTGCTGGCACAGCTATGGGTGGAAGAAGAGAGTTGGCTGTTGTGCTGATGTTCTGCTCTGGTATTTAAGAATAAAAGCACAGGAACTATGCTATCAAAGAGCAAGGACTGTACAGTAGTTGGGAAGAATGAGTCTTGTGAAAGAAAAGAAAATTTGGGTTGAATTGAAGGATAAATTGTGAAGGAAATTAAAATACATAATTGGCGTGGACCTAATATTTTGTTACCTCAAGGAAATATGTTTGTTTTGTTTTATAGTAATGTCATATGAAGTATATTTTAAACAACATGTATGTTTTCCTCCATACTGCAACTTTTATCTTTAGTAATTTCAGGAGTTTCCACTGCTTTAAACAGACCATCCCAACCCAAGCAAATCCTGTATCAGAAGCTTGTCACAGCTTCCCTTTTACTTATCTGAGCCATTGCAATGTTCTGACCTTGGGCTGCGTAAAATAAAATTAAAAAAAATCTCCTGTTGACTTAATTGAGACATGGATTTGGTCTAAAGATCGTGCCATGAAATAGTATAATCTGTATTTCCATTCACAGGTTTACTTCTGTTCACATATTCCATTCACAACATTTGAATTAATAAGAAAAATAATGAATGTAACTAACATTGCAGCTTTCTGTTGTCGCCTGCTGACATGTCTGTAAGCACAAAGCATTCACCGCCAACAGCGAAAGCGACTCGATGGCTTGATTATACTCAATTTCTTGATACTCAGTTCTTGCTGTTGAATTTCTGGTGTTCCAGCATGTCTGGTACATCTTGCCATTACTTTTGTTCGTAGAGTTTTTGACCTATAATTTGGAGGAGGAAGGAAATTAATTAGAACTAACCTCTAGCAAACTACAAGTGTTCAAGGGATTTTTATTCTTATCTCTTATATTTATATTCTTAGTCTTATCTCTTATATTTATATTCTTAGTCTTATCTCTTATATCCTTTTCCTGGTTTATGGATAACCAAAGTAACTTATTTATAGTTACAGGTGTTGAAGGAGAAAAGCCGTAGTTAATGTTGCAAGTGCTATTCAATTTTACTTCACCGATGTGAGGGTGATTGGTTTGAGGGGCGAAGGAGATGGGTGGAAGGATCATGAGATAGATAGTTGGCAAAGGTCTTCCCCTCTCAGTTGCAGGTCCTACAAGCCTATATCAAGTCACAGTCAATATGCAAGTCGCTTGCAGCTGTGCAAGAAGACTCTTGACTATATTAAAATATTTTGCAAACCCCTAGGTTACCCTTGTGTTCTACTGGTGACCCTGTGACCTCGAATAAACTCAGCACAAAAGGCTTTTTAATTGTGCCCCCCTTCCCAGTTCGGAGGAGCAGGCTGCTAACAAGTTATCATGACTGTGGTGGCAAGGTGAACGTCTCCGCTGTGAAAATTAATTGCTTGTAAGCAATTTTTTTTTAAATGTGTCGTGATTTTCATAGTGTATAGTTTTTGCTACCATTATGTAGTCGAGGAATAGGAATAGGCAGAACGTCCATAACACTTGCTTTTGTATTTAAGGTATTAAATATTAAGTATTTAAATTATATAGGTAGCATTATTCTACGTGGTCTTTCTCTGACAGACTGTTGTGACATGGATTATTATGCATTACACTTCTTTGTACTGATAATACAACCACCAAGCGTTTAAAAAAAATTGTGAAATTGCTTCTGAATGTTTCCTTCTTTGAGAGCTAGATAAATGAAAATTAATGAGGTTAGGGAAATTTTGCTTCACAAGCGATCAAGTAAATCTGGCTTTGCACAGTCTGCAAAACATTTTAATAAAACCGTATTACATTTCTGTTGTGCCTTCCATTGTTAGGGGGAATTGGAGAACATGTACTACTTAATGAAATTAAGAGCTGTATTAGAACCAAAGGCTTTTTTTCTAGTAGTCTTTGAGATTGTACAATATAGAGAAAATGGTATCTTTTACTGGCAAGGGTGTTTAATATTCTTTTTTAAGTACCTGAGCTCGTACTCTGTACTAACTGCATATACACCGTAAATAAAAGGGTTTGTTAGAGAACCCCATTGAAATACACTGCATAATAAATGTAAACAGTATTTTTATTTAAAGCCCTCGATAGAGGGGACATGCAAATCAGTATTCTCAGTTGTAGCTTGCTATCGAAAGCATTTGAAATGTGAGAATATCTTTTAAATATTAAGAAGTGTTAGTTGGGAAGAGTAGTAAAATTTTCAGCCTTCTTTGAATCGGATGATTTCATGGATCTTGCATCTGAAATCAGCATTTTATGGTGATCCTTGGAAACGGTACGTGTTTTTGTGCAGCGGAAGCCTGGTCCCGGGCTCTGTTCCTTGGCGTGCAGCCGCGTCCCGGCGCGGCGGCAGGCCTGGCGCTGGTGGCTGTGGCGTAGCTGTGCTGCTGGAAACCCGCCGGCCGTCCCACCCCGCCGGATGATTTCATGGATCTTGCATCTGAAATCAGCATTTTATGGTGATCCTTGGAAACGGTACGTGTTTTTGTGCAGCGGAAGCCTGGTCCCGGGCTCTGTTCCTTGGCGTGCAGCCGCGTCCCGGCGCGGCGGCAGGCCTGGCGCTGGTGGCTGTGGCGTAGCTGTGCTGCTGGAAACCCGCCGGCCGTCCCACCCCGCACCCCTTT
>NW_010407819.1:75987-76293 GCF_000710305.1 Buceros rhinoceros silvestris | reverse complement strand
TTCACCCCTTTCACCAGCATCTCACGAGCTGTGGATATTGTTTTCCTACCTGGCAGGTGGCTATTTCCCAGCGGCTATTTCTCAGACCTTCTGTGTCCCTCTTATCTAGGGAGGCTTTGCTCTCAGGTAGGCAGTTCATTTGCAGTCAAAGTGAAGTTTTACAGTGTTTAGTGTCCACCTTCAAACTGAAGGCCTCAGTTAATGCAAATAAGGGGAAGAGAGAGAGTGAAAACTACCCGGTTTTAAGCCTCATTGGAAAGAATTGAGAGCAGAATCAAAAAGCCTTTCCTGTAACCTATAATACAG
>NW_010407819.1:63520-75838 GCF_000710305.1 Buceros rhinoceros silvestris | reverse complement strand
TTCTTACCTCAAATAGCTGCAGCACATTTTATGGCAAGAAAAGCAGCACAGAAAACCACAAAGCAACTTCATTTTCTTGCAGTCTATTGCTGGTCTGTACAGAAAGCTCTCAGTCCTAGAAACAACGCAGAAGAAATGAGGTGATATGTTATATAGGTCTTTTTAATTCAGCGGGGCATGCACCATGATGTGACTTGATGTGCCATGATGTGGCAGATCCCATAGGATCTGGCCATGGTTTTCCTCAGCCTCACTGGCCAGCTGTCAGTCAGGTTCTGCAAGCCTCAGTTTCCCCATCTATGAAAAAAAAACCAAAGGAGAATACAAATGCTGTTCATTAGCAGCAGTAAAGATAAGGTCTTTTGAACATGTAAGGTGGCGCTTAAGACCCTGCAAGCTCATGGATTTCTTATTGCACCTTCTGGGTCCTCCACTGCAGAGCGTAGCCCCCAGAGACTGCTGCATGCAGCAGCCCAGGACCCACCCAGCATCGACAGGGCTGGGTAACACAGGCAGCTTAGGACAAGGGAGTATAGTCCTTCTTCTCGGGGGGGAAGAGAATAATTTCTCTGAAATGATTTTTCACTTTTCTTCACCAGCTTCTTGCCTTCTTTGTGATGAGATCATCTGAATCCGAGCAACATGTAACGATCTTGTGGCTGTGTAAATGCCAAGAGCTTTTTATTCTGCACTTGCCAGCTCTTCACAGGTTTTCTGGTGCATCAGTGCATTTTTTGAAGACGTTTCCAGCTCTTTTCTGGCTGTTGCAGAACACAAGACAAATTATCAAGGATTCAAAATAGCAGTAAAGATGTCACTTGATATTCGTTAGTCAGCCAGATATTTCATTATGATCCCACATGTCTTCTACCTACTTAAGGAAGCAGAAACACACATTCATATTCACAAGTTTTCCAGACATACACCAAATAACCCAATGACCAGCAGATCCAAGCACTTCCTTCCTTCCACTCCTCCATACATTCATCCCCCATCTCTCCAAAAAGATAAAAATAACCCAACATGTGAGCTGCAATTTGATGTGAGGCTTCCAGCAGCTATGGAGATGTGCAGAAGGCAGCTAGGTAGCCTAGCAACAGGGTGCAGCTATTTGAGGCTGGTCCAGACAAAAAGCAGAAGAGGACTGATTTTCCCTGGGGTAGGGGCAGTAGCAGGATGGGGAGGAGTTCCCTCTCCATACTCAAAAAGCAGTCTGTACCCAGGGATGTGGTTGCGTTTATACCTCCCTCCTGCTGCCATTTGTTCTATAGGACAGAGGGACTTGCAGCTTATCCGCATGAATGTCGGAGTGCTGATGTACAACTTGTATGAGTGGGGTGGAAAGCAAGCACTGAGGCGGAGAGGGTTACACCCAAAGAAAAATGCCTGTGTTGTCAGAGCATCTTATAATGGTCCCTATCTGCCCTGTGTCAGCAGGACAGTTTATCTCTTGTCTCGATCACATTCCTCACTGTGCTCAGAGCAAAGATTCTCACAATGACTAGAAGGAATCTTCTGCAATTTATGGTCTCAGCCTGCATCTTCACGACCCATGGGGCTTTTGCTGGAAGCTTCCGCAGTGCTTCATCAAGCCCTTGCATTGCATCCTGACAGGGCTGCCCTTTCAAACTGACTGCATGGCAACTATTCAATGCCCCTTAAATCACACCTGGCCCTTCCTGCTAATGCTCGGCTCTTTAAGCCTGACAGAGGGGTAGCATTGCCTACCACCTCAGCCTGGGCAACAGGCGAAGGCTAGAGCCTTTTCTCTGACACTGGCTGGTGGTCGACCTCAAGTCAGCTGTTTGATCTCACAGGGTTTCAGTTTTGTCGTTTGCAAATCAGGAACAATGATACTTACCTCCCTTCATGAGGCATTCTGTGAGCTAGACTTGAAAAACTCCTCTAAAAATGGAAAGCATTTATTTAACAGCTTTTTCACCCCAGTCCTCAGCCTCTTCATTACCAAGAGCTGCTGAATGCAAAAGCAGACAACATGTGGGTTTCCTGAAATGAGCCTGAGCTCCCTCTCACAGGGAGCACACAGGCTGGCTCTGAGGCAGCAGGAAAGTAGGACTCGGCTACAAAGAAGGATTCGGCTGAAGGGAGATTTGGCACAGTAGCAAAGGGATGCCTCAAATGAGGCATCTTCATCCCAGGGTGTAATCCTGCATGCTAGAGGGCAGCGGCTGGAGTTAACAGATGCGCTGGCACAGCTCATCCCTTGCGACTGCAAGGCACAACCTAGCACAAACCACAACGTGAATTGTGGCAGGAGGGAGGGACGGACATGGACAGAGCAGCGCCATGAGAGCGGGACAAACCATAACATGGCACAGGATCTCAAACCAAGGAGAGGGTCCCTTTTCTAGACAGATCGGGCAATTTATCATTTTTGCTGTCAATTGAAATAGCTGCTGGGGGAAGACTTCACTGTTGAGATCAAGAAGGGCCCTTCTTCCCTTTCCACCCTTACTGTTACCAGTTTTACTCTCATGTAAATGCAAATCTATTAACAGCCTCTAAATGAAAATTGCAAATAAAACAACACAAGAGAAGTCCAAGGACAGTGTACAGGTGACTGATCTTCAATGCCAATGCTGCTAATAATGTCCCACATCAGTGTACTTTGGAGCTGAATCCTAGTGAGCAGGATGAGAGGTCTTTTAAATGATCTATGCAGTCCTCACCAGGGAGTCCCTCACATTGATCTGTAAAGATGGGCATTTCATTTCCATAATTTGTCTCGGACAGGTTTCTTTCCAAGTTCTCCAGATGTATTTGCAGTCAGCTCTCCTCCGTATTTCAAAATGCTTCTCAGCACAGACAGGAGAATTCGTAAAAGATTTATAAGTGTGTGCATGTGTTTTGTGAGTGGCTTTGGCTGAAATCTTTCAATGCAGGCTGCTATTTTAAAGGTAAGCATTAAATTACATCTGGATAAATTCTTTTTCCTCATTTTACTACTAATACAGAAGACCAGGCTCTTATTTACACATGACATCCTCTAGGACAAGAGCAGGGGATAGCACTGAGTGACATGTTGTCCTTCCATTCCCACAGAGACCTCAAGACTCATCTTCACATCTCTTTTCTCCCCTTCCTCCTCAGATTTCCTCTATGCTACTGTTGAATAAAACTGATGCAGTTCTCCACGCAAATAGCCAGTCCTGTGCCCTTCTCTTGAGAGCAGCCCTGACTAAAGCAAACTGACCTCTTCTGACCTGTGGAATGGCTTCACATATTTCATAAGAAGAGCCCAAAAAGCACTGAAGCAGACAACACTGCTCTGTTTCACCCTGATTTAACATCAGATTTTAGGTCCGAAATGTCATCAAGTTAAGCATATAATGATAAAACCAGGTCCCAAGGCAGCAAAGCATTTAAGCATGCACTTCAAGCGTGCGAGTAATCTCACTGTCTGTATACAGAAATACAGTTTTGGTGGGAAACCTGTTCACATTCTTTGCCAAAGTGAGGAGTTAATAGCCAAAAATGTTAGTGTACAAACTAATCAGGACAGTGCATGTATAAATACTTGTCTTTAAGCATTTATAGGAGAAATTATTCAAGCACAGGTGCAATTGCAGCAACTGTATAAGCACTTTGTTTCTGGCAATGGGTCTGAAAATTGCTCAGAATCCAGGTGTATTTATTACCTTTTAGTCTTTAGACTAACGTCGACACCCTGATGCCCAAAGTGCCGCTGTTCTACACATCCTTTTGTACTTGCTGGCCATCCGATTCTGCTGGAACAGATCCTGAAGTATTGAGAAATACTTCAGTTTTGTTCCCGGGGGATGGAGACTGAAACGCCTGTCAGTAGATTGCCTTTTCTGTATTTATTGCTTCAGCAGTCTGTCTGGCAAGTCTCTGCAAGGCTGGTGTTGCAGTTCAGTTAAGTTAATGAAGAACTGGAGGCTCTCTGCCTCATCCCCCTCCCCAAAAGGGGACCAGAGCTGCCTGACAAATTTAATCCAGAGGACTGGATGGCACAGGAGGGATATTCCTGATCCTTTCTACATCAGCAGTGTCACCTGAAGCTTGGAGAAACCCCACTGGTTTCTTCATCACAGCCCCTTCCCTGACTTGCTGAAGAGCTGCACTGTGTTTCAGTGCTGCCTCACCTACACCATCCCCAAGCCACAGAGAGGACCCTGCTCTTGTCCTCATGTCAGCCACAACCAACACCAATGCGCAGGGACTTAACCTGGAGGGTTTTTACATTCCCACTCCTGACCTCCATCGTGCCAGATTTTCTCTCTGACTTTGTTTTCTAAGCCCTTGTTTAGCAGCATTGCTTCTCCCTCCTTCAGTCGCAGCCCTTCAGTCACTCGCCTGATAAAGGCTGCCCCGAGCCCCATCGTCTGCTCTGTTCTCTGACACACAGATTAGCCAACAGCTACAAAAAAAGGCAGCAGCTTTGCTTTTCTGGAAGGGATTAGTGTGCTTCCAGAAGAATATCAAATCCACAAGGCGGTCCCTTTGTTCTGCTTCACTTCATACACATGTGTTTTTGTTGAGCCTTATAAAAAAGAAATGGCAAAAAGAAGGGGTGGGAGGAAAGGGGGGCGGAAAAGAGACAGATTGCTTTGCTGTTGCCTGGCATTATGTCTCCTCGATTTTTATCGGGGTGGAGGGGAGGCAGCAGTGTCAAAGCAACAGTGGATTCTCTGGATGGTGCAGCCACTCACCATGCTGCAAGTCAGATGTTAATAATTATTTAGCAGTTGAGTGTGCAGAGAGAGAGAGAGGCGGGGGGGAAATTGAATTTACATGCATCGCTACAGTGGCCTTTAAAAGTCTTAGCATGAAAAATGCATGACTGCCCATGCATTATTTATTCAGCAATGAATAGAATTTCCCGAAGATCAGACTTGCAGGTCAAGATTGACAAATTTGGCAGAATTAAGCATTGTGTCTATCAGCCCAGTAGCAGATATGAAGAGAAACAGTGCTTCAAATGTAAGATATTGCTGCTTTGTTGCATAAATCTGGCTTTAGAAGGACGTGCAGGGTTTATCCTGACCAGCTCTCCCTTGCCATCCTGTGTTTAGCAGAGAGTCTTGTTTTTCCATTCATCGTGGATTCAGATTGGGTTCACTCCTCCTTTCCACAATGAAAACCCTTTTAACTCTAAGTATCTGTGGCAGAATCTAGTCGTTTTGATACACGAAGCACTGCTTTTCTCAGGTTTTCTTGTCTTTATTCTGTCATCAGCAAGGCAGCTTGAACACAACCTTGAGGCTCTCAGCTGACAAATGCACCCCAAATTCTCTCCATCTCTCTCTTTTTGCCTTTCCAATTGTAGTTCTTGTTTGAAAATAATTTTGTTCAGTCTCTAGCCCAGCTGCCTCCGGAATACCAATGAAGTACATCTGAGACAGCAACTGTATTTTCACTGGCTGGCCTGATGCAGTATCAGGCAGTATGCAGACCCTTCCAAATATGTGTTGCCCTCACTATATGCACAGACATGCACTCATCACTCCTGGCACACCAGGACCCCTACAGACCAAACTTCTGAGTAAAAAAACTATTGCTGCCTGATAGCGCATCCAGCAGTGGGGGGAAGAGCTGGACCATGGAGTGGGGGGATAGCTCTGCAGGCAGAGCACCCAGCTCCAAGCTCCTGCCCAGCGTTACCAAACCTCCTTAGCAAATTAATGGGGGAACATCTGGTGGGCTCTGTGAGCTCCCATTCTGGAAAGATAAATCAGAAATGCTTGGGAGTTCTCTCCCTGTCAGGACTAGAAAGCCATGAAGAAAAGCACACATCAGTTTTTTGCACAGCTTAACAGCTTATTAAAAAGGAGCACATTTAATTTGTGTGTTGGGCTCCTTACAGAGTCATTTGTTCACCTCTTTGCCTTTGAGTTCTGCTGGTGAGACCTGTGATATGGGAGAGGTGAGCTACGGGTTTTGAAGTCTAATAAATACCTACGCATTGCTTAGCGATGGGAGGAACAGATCTGCAATCACCGTATTTTCCTTGCATGTATCGAGTTTGAAGTGGAAAGCAGTGTCTCTCTGTTACAGCTGCTGCAGGAAGCTGCCCCAGTGGGACCCTGTTGAATGGGGCAGACAGACCCAGGCCACTCCAGCAGGACCTAAGGGAGGCAAATGGCCTGGGGGCATGAGGAGGCAGAGGGGCATGGAATGGGATGACCTGGATGGAAATAACCACAATTTCCATGGCAAGAGCTGAGCAGGGCAGACAAGCAAAAAAGGCGTGTGGAGAGTGAAAGAGAGACAAGGTAGTCTGAGGGAAGGAGAGGCAAATGGTGCAAAGTGCTACCAAGCACAGGCCGGAAGAGTGCAGCCAAGCCCCTTCTTGCTTTGGCTCGCCCCCATCACATGTAAGCTTTCCTGACTCTGCACACACTTTCATCTGTGGAGGGCTGGGAAATGCCCCTTGGAGCACATTGATGCTGCTGTTCTGCAGGCTGTCTGTCTCCCATGGGAACAGAGGGCTCAGGGGATAGACATACCACAGGAAGGGACAGCAAACACCTTGTGTCCTACCTCGTGCCCCATTCTTTGTGCAGAGGGGTCCATACCCTGAGCCCTAGTTCTGCACTCTGAAAGGAAATGAAAAATGAGGTTGTGAGAAACAGATGCAATCCCAGCACACACCAAAAAGGAAACTGTAGAGTTTATCAGCTTGGTACACTGTTATTCCTGTATAAGGTCAGTAAGATTTTCCCCACCACCATCCCCCTCACAAGTGCTGTAAGTGCGTAATACACATCCTACAAGTACAGAAGCATCTCAGGAGCAATCTGCTCTAGAGCTTGCTTGGAAATTGCTGTTCGCTGTAATGGTACCCAAGGGAGCACTGCTCTCTAATATTTGTTTAAAGCGGGCTGGTAAAAGTAAAGTAATGCCCTTACTCACTTTCCGAATGCAGGCTGCTCCCCACAACATTGGGCAAAATTGAATTGCTGAAAGGATAGCAACAAATTGCTCTGCTCTGGAGTGAGGGA
The DNA here is from genome assembly GCF_000710305.1 of Buceros rhinoceros silvestris. Lineage (NCBI taxonomy): Eukaryota > Metazoa > Chordata > Aves > Bucerotiformes > Bucerotidae > Buceros > Buceros rhinoceros. The sequence continues at coordinate 68,852 of NW_010407819.1, read as the reverse complement.
TGCTAATCCAATCAAAACGTACAGGTAAAGGGGTGAAGCCTATGTAGGAGGCAAACAATGCCTACAGTTGGTATTGCTTATAGCAAGGTTTCCTGCCTAAACATGGGCTGGGTTTTGGCTTGTTTTGCAGCCCTGTTAGGATTTTGTTTGTTTTTAAAATAGATGCATGGTCTTGTGAGAACCTCAGAAAAGGGAGAAAGCATCTGCAGTGGCTGTGACCAAAGCCAAGATGATCAGAGGTTCTTTTGGAGTCTCAAGCTCTAAATACCTTTAGGAAACAGTCCAGTGGCAAAGTGCTGTCAAGGCGTTATCACCTGACATACAAGGACAATAATGAAGCCTGTGGGAGGAGGAATATAGCACTGCCCGCGAAAAGCTACAGGCACTGAATGTCTGATTGCCTCTTACATACAGAGTTGTGTTTCTACTCAGGGTGGCCTTTGTAAGCGGATGGAGTGATGGGAGGGCTGTTGCTCCACCCTTCACACCTCCTACTTAAGGGTTAGGGAAGCCTGAGCAGCCCCTACTGCCCATCATCCACCTCCCAGCTGCATCCAGAGAATAACGATCCCTGTGCCTAAAATATCTCCGTTCATGCTGAGGCTGCTGCTGTTGCATGGTCATGCTCTGCTTCATAATAGTCAGTCTGATGAAGGTGACATAGCTCATGCATAGAAGCATTTTTCCCTTCCCATTGAAGTTGCTCAGAGTCAGTCTCTCCCTTTGTACAGCTGCACACTTAGATGGTCTCACTGAGGCCTGATCATGTCTACCCTCACTGATATGAAGTGGTGCCTTTTCATACAAGGTCCCTCAGAAGCACTCTAGCCCTGCTCTGCTTAATAATGGCAGCAAAACTCAGCCCTGGAAATCACCCATGCAAGGTAATAACTGCGTGTGAATCTTAGCATTAGTGTTTGTGAAGTGCTTTGAGATCCCAGCAGGGAAATTGCATTACAGTGAAATATTAAACTACACAGATCCCTACAACCTTGCAGGCAATCACCGAGTGACCTGAGAGACTTTTTGTTCTTCCCCAGCCTATTAGTTTCTCTGTACAAACTATGGTTCAGTAGGTACAAGATCATCTGCAGTTCAGTTGTAAGGAATATCTTCATACCACTTCCAGGCCAGAAGAGAGGGCAGAAAATAGAATGTAACACAAAATCTTTTGTTGCTCGGGTCATATTTATCATTAATTCAGCTACCATTTACGGATACAAAGAGAGAACTAAAGTGACTGTCCTTAAAAAATACATGGGTTGAAATAATTCCGGGCATTGTTATTCCTATTGCACGCTGCCGTGTTCATCGTTATCAGAATAGCTCTGTGAAATTGCCATCGATGTATGAGAGTATTTTCATCATTCACTTTTGACACACATTCTGAGCTGCTGCTTTTACAGTGGGCTTTTGCCTCTTGCCTTTAATCATTGGGGCTGTGCATTGCCTTCTCTGCATGCTCATCACAACGAGCAATCATCCCCGAACAGGTACATATCTCTCCTGAATTCGGCACTTCTGCACATTCCAACCAGGTGTGGACTCATGAATTTTCAACATGCCTCGATTTATCCGTGTGGACTGCAACCATTTCAGAAACATTCAGCGTTGCCCCCAGGGCTTACCCTGGGTGCTTTCAGAGTAGCATTTTACTAGGTTATAATCAATCACAAAATCCTGAAAACCAGCTTATTTTGGAAAGATTGCTTACATCACTCTGTAATTATTGTAATGAGTTCCATATGAAGACCTCCAAATGTACATTGCCAGATGAGGGTTGTGGCAGTTGTTGGAGGTGCATAAACATTGTTATTTCCACTTTATGGGTAGGGAATTTAAATAATACGGGAAGGGGGACGTATCTAAGGTTGTTCTGACACTACGTTGGAGAGGATAAGGTAATATGAAATCAAACATAGCTCTGGCCTCCTAAATCTCTCTTCATTAATCTGAACTCTGAGTGATCCACCCTTATCCAGAGGGCTGCACATCGATGTACTACCACTGGGGCTTTTTTGGATCTCGGTTGGAGTTCTACAGCTTGACTGCTCAATGACTAGAAACACAAAAATGAGTTTCTTTTATTTGAAAGTGTAAGTTCTAATGTAAAGAAAACAGTCATACAAAAAATGTTTCTTTCATCCATTTAGTGAGATGGGCACGTTGTGGGTTCTGTTGCCCTGGAGATCTCTGGCAATGGAAAGCTGGGGCTACCTGTGCAGGTGGCCTTCTGAACTCTGCATAGCTGAGAGCTTGTTTATGTCCCTGCAACCAGAGTGAATCAGGGGACTTCAATTTCAGAGCTATTCCTTTCCTGGCCACCTCTTCCTAACCTATAATTATGCCTTCATGCTCACTCTTGCAGGCTCTGTAATTGACCACAAATTTAGATGCGTGGCCCAAATGAAAGGCAAAGGCACATAACCGTATTAAGGTCAATTATCTTGTGCTCAGTTCTCCTGCAAAGTGAGCTGCTTCTGGTATATCGTATTATTAAACAGGCGGTTATTCGTTGCTGAAGTTGCTTTAGTTGTGCTTTTTTCTCAAAGTAACACTAACAGGTCATCAGCATCGCAGAGGACTGCAGTGTGGGAGACAAGAAGGCAGCCCAATCTTACTGTGTGCCTGTGATCAGGGTTTTAAATTCATTAAAAGGGAATAGTTGACGGTGGACTACAGATTTCTCTGCTTTACAGCCAGTTTTTCTGGAGGGTCTAACATCTGAACCTATCAAAGTTTTGCAATATGAATTAAGTCATCTAATACCCTGTCGAATTAGTATGCGCCTCACAAATGAAAATGGAGCCCTGGAAGTTCAGTTTATCTCAAGCCGGTCTGAACATCAGTCACGAAGGACCATAAAAGCCAGAGAGAGGAAAAGCCTATGAGAACGTTGAGTCACTCCTCTTTTAGTACAGGATTATTCTTAAAGAATAATAGGCTGAACTGTATGCAGTAGAGATTTTTAAATCCCATTTAAAAAGTGAAAGTTTTAGAGATATTTTTGTACGGTGCTAACTGGGAGATCAATCTGCATCCTTGTTTAATATCTAAACAAAATGCCATAGAAATAAAACATCTGTATAAACACGGGGAACTGTGCTGGGTAGAGTAATTAGGGAACTTCTTGATCTGCGAAAGACGAATTCTACCTTCTGTGTAACAGAACAGATTTCGACATCTGACAGGGGATTTCTGAACTGCATGGTGTTTTCGCAGCTGAGCCTCCCAAGGAACAGCCACACTGAAATAGTTGCTTGTATAAAACAAACAAACAAATGAAGACCAAAACCCCTGGAGTTTTTCATCCCCAACAAGCCACAATCAGGGAGGAAGTTGTGTACACGCTTGGCTCGGGGTGACTGAGTGGTCAGCTACCTACAGGAGCTCCTCGCTGAACTGGGGCCAGTTACCAGTGTGCGCCTATTAGAGATATTCTTCTTCTCTGCTGTCTTTCCAGACAGGTAGCTCTTCCTGGAGTTACAGACGCTTCTGCTGTTAAAAGCTGTTGCTGTGTGTGGCCCAGCAGTGTTGTTTATATATCAGCCAGAAGCACCTGCACAGTACAGCTGTATTTCCCATTGCACACCATTTTGCTCTGCTAGGAAGTATCTCTCAGATTTATTATTTTTAATAAACATCACACATATGGAAGAAAATGCACGTGTTGCTCTTTTCATTTACACAGTCTAATGGGATGACTTTAAAAGAGGGATAAGGAAATTGTACCACTGTGTCAAAACCGAATTTGGTAACGGAATTAGAAAATAATCACAGTTTAAGAGAGAGATGCTTCAAATTCCGGGAAGAAAGGGCACCTTATTATGAGCTGAAGGTCTATGAATAATCCATTATCTGGAATCTGCAGAGGATTCAATAGGAAAACTATTGTCATATTTCCTTGATACTTACTGGAATTTATTTCATTTTGTATTCTTCTTTGATGTTAAGATATTGTTGTTTACATCACGGCAGCACCTGCAGTGGTGCTTTGGCACCAGCCAATGCTGGTAATGGGAAGACAGTGGACTGCAGCTAACATGAAAATGAGGAGAAAAATAAGGTCTCCTCCAGGAGGTTTGTGGTTCCCAGTGTTTTTGTGGTGTGAGGCAGCTTGTACTGCTTGGGATAGGAATCCTGTTTTTACAGCTCAGGATGGGAATCGGTTTAGGATTTTAGACCTCAAGTGAAATAGCCTTGCACTTTCTTTACAATTTCATTACAGTCAATGTTTTGGTCAGCACAGTCCTTGAATCAACAGTGCTAGAAAGTTCTGTCACACCTGGACTAATTCAATTTCTGTGTGCTAGGCATCAAACCTCCCAGTCTGCCAGTCAGTGCCAGGAGGCTCAGCCGCACTGTAGGCAGGTTACGGCCCCTCGTTAGTGATGTTCACCCCAGACACATCGCAGTGGTCTGAGCCCGGACTCAGGCTCCCGTCCTTCCAAGGGACCCTGTTGCAGGGGCTCAGCCCAGGAAGAAGGAGACAGCCCTTGCTGACCTACCGACAGCGGGCACACGCAGCACCCAGGCTAACTAACCCTAATCCTGTGCAACTATGGGAGTCAATTCATCTCATCTCGGTTTAAAGCCAAGATTTCTGAACTCTCTTGATCACTTTTTCCAATGGTAAAGTGTCCTTGCTGTTCAAAAATAAATTCTAAAGATTTTATTTCTAATTTAACATTTGCTTAATTCAACTTCCAGCAATTTGTCTTTTTCTGTTAAAGAACCCTCTTGTATCAAATGTTCTCCCTATGTAGATACTCACAAACTGTGATTAAATTGTCTCTTAATCTTCTTTCAATAAGCTTAATTGAACATCATAATATCAGTTGAATCTCCTAAAAAGGGCCACCTCTTGATAACTGATTTTCCAAAGAATCTTAAAGCCACAGGAACAAAGTGTTCCAGTTCCTGCCTCCTCTATTTTATTTCTGGCCTCTATTAAATAAAAACAAAATATGTGGCAAGGAATCTGTCTTCCTCCTGCTTAGTGGAAGCTCATTTCCAAGGCAGGTTGATGATACGACAAATCAAAATATTAAAAGCCCTCCATGGTGCCAAGGTGCTCTTGGCATTGAATTCAAAATGAATGTGAATAAGAAATGGAATTCTGAGATATGTGGGTAGGAGATATCCTCCAAGATAGCTTGGTAGAGCTATTAAATGGTAACTGGTTATCTATTATCACTTTCACAAATTATAATTGCTTTTCCCTCTTTACGACTGCTTAAAGAGATTGCTATTTCTCTTCCCCAGTGGCAGGGGGGCTCCCTCCCAAGCATTCCCCCCCCTTTCCACCAACCAAAACACCACGTGTGCAGAC
>NW_010407819.1:53685-63481 GCF_000710305.1 Buceros rhinoceros silvestris | reverse complement strand
CCCCCCCCTCCAAAGCATCCCCTCCCCTCCCCCCCAGCCAATGCCGCTTGTGAGCCAGTGGAGAGGAAGGAGCCTCTTCTCTGGGATGGGAGCTCCTCCGAAACCGACGGAGGAATCCACTGGAGAAGTTCCCGCACTGCCTGTTCTCCCTGGATGCTCACCACGTCCCCTCCAGCACCTCCCCACTTCTGCCTGGGATTCCCTGGGCCAGGGACCTTCACCTTAGAAACAGGGACATCTGCCTCTCAGCCTACTGACCTGTTCCAATGACGATCAATCCCACTTTGTGCTGCTTAAAACACTCACAAGAATCCACACTATGGGGACGTCCCCAGCCCAGCTGGAGTGCTGTGAGTTCACTCTGCATGAATATGGCTGGTGCAGACATCTTCCTCTCCTGTTAGAAGGCTTTTTAATCAATTTTTTAAAAGCCATAGTCTGAGCCCAGTGCAAAACACGAGATATTTCAATCAAGATATTGGGGATGACCCTCCACAGTCGCCTTGAGCAATCATCAGCAATGCTGACAAACAAACCAGCAACAAACAAATGAGAAACATAGAAAATGAGCAACGGTGAGCTAAAGCCTGCGTGTCAGCTTTGCTTTGCCGTTTCCTCCACTGCCTTTGTCAGTCATTTTGCTAAGGTGTCAAAAGCTACAACGTTAGTGTATATGCAGAGCTGCACCCGCTCTCACGCGTGTATGTCTGATTTGAACACGTTCACCGAGAATCTGCTTCGCTGCGAATTCCTGCACATGCATCCTTCTGCTTCAGCCATGGGTAGGATCAGAAATAGTATCGGTGTGACAGCTTTGAACAGATGGAAAATACGAGTGTCAATGTCTCAATTATTAAGCTTCTGTGTATTCCCAGTGATTGCCACCATGCTCTAAAGAGCTGAATACATGCACTAAGCCTTTTGCGTGGACTTCCAGGTGATGCTGGGTTTTGAGTTCTTAGTTCTACATAGAGTTAGCGTGGCCAATCCGTCATAACTATTGGTGTTTTCTCTTTGACATCTTAACTCCTTCTAAATCTCTGTTTTATACACATCCCCTAACAAATGTCTCTGGCTCTTCCACTACCGCTTTTATGAACTGCTAGAGGGGATGCTGAGGGCTGTCACCAAAATAAGACATTAACTGCGAGTAGATGTTAGCAATGCAAAAGCCTCAATGGAAAAAACGTACTTTGGTCGCCAGTGGGAGTCCACGGAGCTGCAAGTCTCTAGGTCTTACATCTGTGTAGCCCCAGGTAGCTTTAAGGGAAGACTTCACAGCTCTGCACATCCACACACAGGACAGAGAACATAATCCTATAATCTGGTTATATCAGGTGCTTAGTTGCCAAGGAATTGCCCATGTTATGGCAGCTGCCAGGCCAACAAAACTCTGTAGTCTTTGGTGCGTGTGCACGAGAAACCCAGAGGATGTCAGTGAAACTCTCCTGAGACAATGTCAGGCATGTGCTTAACGGGACCTTACACTGGCAAAACACCTGTAAACACTCAAAAAGTCAAAGCTGTATTGCTCTGAATAGCTTAAGAATATTTGGAATAAATTTCAGGAACATTTGGTCACTGCAAATTGGTTTCTTTTATTCTTGCTAGTATGATTCTGGTTGCCCATTCATCTTATAATTAACAAACCCAGTGGGATAAATCATTGTTTTCAGCAGCTTAGTGTATAGTTTTTGGGACAACGGCCTGGAAACTCAGTACAATACTGTTTATCAGCTATTTCTCCTACTGTGGCAGCTAAATAAAGATTCTTGGAAAGTTTTGCTGTTGGTGCTCAGTAAGTTGTTGCCCACTTCTCGGGAGTGCTGTAAACTCTGAATTACACACGGTGCCTCACTAGGTTTTTGGACCTGTTATGACTCCACTACTCAGCCTCTTCTATGGGGATATCGATTATTTATACCCCAGCTGCCTTAAAACTAAAGCAGTTGAGAAGGCAAGAGAGAAAAACAACAATCTCAAGCGCATGGCTGAAGTGGGTCCAGCTTGTGGTTCCTTCCCACTGTAAGTCTCCTTCAGGAAATGAGTATTTGAATCTGTTATTCTTAAGGAAAGCACTTAATCACAAGCTTAATGCTGAACAAGCTTAAATGGTTTGCTGGATTTTCTGACTGAGAGGAGGAGAAAAGAAAACAGCATAGAGGACTCAAAAGGAATAAAAGGGAAAGCAAAAAAATAAAGACACACAGAAGAAATACAGAGCTGCAAGGAGGAATAAAAGCTTAGGTATTAAATTGGGAGAGGGAAAGGGAGAATTCAGACATAGCTGAAGAAAAATAAGACCAGCACAAGCCAAAAGCAGCCCTCCCCCTCCAAGTCTGGAAATGTAAATCAAAGGCAATACACCCCTGTCTTAAACTCAAGTTAATATTCTGGTGAGTCAGAACCAGATTATTTGAGCTCTACAGTCCGCTTCCTATTTTCCAGATAGGCAACTGAAATTATAGTTATTCTTACGGGGAGTGGTTGGTTTCTGGGGGAGTATAACAGACCGGATCTATCCTTTCCATTTCTTCATGCTCTGCTTCTTCAGGATGAATGTGAATGAAATCAGAGCTCCAACCCCAGCAGTCACACCCACAGCATCGCATTGTGAGGCTGTGAGATGTTGAGTCACCCCAGGTGTTTACAGCTGTGGCAGGTGAGGCACCACTGTTTTGGTACCTTTCTGATGCTGCAGCAAACAAGAGCTGAGCAGCCTCTCTGCTGCTTCTGCCTGTGCTGCTCTTGCTCAGCTAACTCAAGATGGATGTTAAAAATCCTGTCTGAGAGGAGGATGTGCTACAATATGCTGCTATATTCTGTGCTAGAGCTTATGCCATGCTGCAGAGCAGCAGCACACGTCATATGTGCAAACCCAAAGTGCACGAACAATAAATATAGCAACAGAGTCCTTACGCCTTATGTTCAAATACATTTCCAGGGTAGCACGTGCTGTGGGGTAGTGGAAGTTGCACGGATGGGTTATTCAGGGCTGTAGTAAGGGAAGAGCAGAGAAGCTGACATCCATCACCTGCAAGGGACAGTAGCTCCTTGCTCTTAGTGGGACTCCAAATTGCCTTAGTAGCAGTGTCTTACCTCAGCAAGATGCACTTTGGAGACACATTCAAGAGTGTGGAGAGAAGAGCTGCTTTTGCCCATGCTGATTGCAGGGGTGGGGAGCCGGAGGGGAAGGGAACAGTTATTCTAGGACAACAAAGTGCCTTAATACAATTTTAAATGTATTCTGCTCTATCGCACACCTTGCTGCTGAGCAATCCTTCACTGCAGGGAACTGCTGAGCTTTAGGTCTCAAATCCTCATCCACAGCATGCACACCTGCTATTCACGCTTATTACCAGGAGGCTGTGGTGCCTGCTGAAGTTAGGAGGAAAGGAAATTCACAGATCTTTTGCAGTTCCCTGCCCTGCTTGTTCTCCTCCATACATTTGGGTTTCCTAGGCTGGCTTCACAGCGGGGTTTGTCTCCTTGGACCAACATGAAAACTCAAAAGGGAGCAGCCTTAGGTGCAAGGGGTTCAGCCCAGGCCAATTAGCAGATGTCCCCTGTCACCCCAGAGAAGAAGGTGGTTTCTGCAAACTGCAGGGAAAATCAAAACAGGCTGCGTGACCTGCTGACATGGCGAGGGGGTGTGCAGATTCCAGGCAGAGGAAAGCAGAGCTAGTTTCGGGAGTTAAGAAACCGAACAAGCCTCAAGTGAGCAGAGGCACTGGCACGAGTGGAGGCAGTTTTCTGTAGACAGAGGGTTATACAGAATCCTCCAGTTGCCAGGCTGAAGGCTGGGGAATACAGGTGGTGAAACAGTGAGGGAGCCTGGTATATTCAGTTACCAGTCAAGGACCCCTGCAGCTCCGCAGGCTGCAGTGCTGCAGGCAGTGAGCTGCCTGCAGAGGGGAGGAAGAGGGGGAGCAGGGACATAGTGAGGATCCAGGAACAGATGCCATGGTGCAGAGCCTGGGACCTTCATTTCTGCTCCTTAAACCTTAACCATCTGGTGCTGTGCACAGTCTAAGCACCAAAACACAACTGGGAAAGCAGCAAATACATAGAATAGGAGCTGTCCCCCAAAATCCCTAGATCTGCCCAGAGCAGCCTCCACTGTCCCACCTCAGAGCACCACTCAAGGCAGACAAACTCCCACACAAGCTTGTTGCCCAGGGGAAGGAACTGAGAAGGACAAAAAGGAAAGTGTTCCTCTAAACCTTGCGCAGGAGCGGCCAAGAATTTAATTACATGCCATCTTTTGAGTCTGACCCATACGTTGTTCCCTCAGGGGCTTGCTGATTTCTTTCCTCATTGAAACTAATCCAAATCACCTTGTCTGGATGGTTTAACTCCTTGGCTGGTCCAGATGCCTTATTGCTTCTGCCAAGATACTGCTTCACTTTAAAATTCACGTTTCATGACAGAAGACTCCTGATGATACAGATGATTTTGCTCAATGAACAAGAACAATTGGGAAATAAAAAGGACCTAGCAACTGAACAGACAAGCGTGAGATGGCTCTCAAAGCCAGAGAATCATCTGCGCTGGATGTCTGTTTTCTCCGAGGACCTATACTGTGAAGACGAATTCTCTAGGTGAACCACAAAGTCCTTTCCAGGGGTGTCCCCCTTCCGTTCCTGGGGTTTTGGAGTTATCCTTCCACAGCTGCTAGAAAATAGCATCTTGCGAACATCTGCCAACAGTGACAACTGTTGCTGCCGATCACAGCACAACAGAGTGGGTGTGTAATGTCAGGGATGCGGGTAAAGGTGCACAGTTCATCTTTGACATGAGAGCAGATCTGAGAGACCTGTGTGGTATCTTTTAGGCCAGCTATCCCTGGGGGCTATCCCCAAAGGAAGGAGGTTGGATCCCAGTGGCTTTGCTGCTGTGTGCTTGAATGCAGGTAATGCAGTGTGGCTCAGAGACACTCGTTCCTCACAGGGGCACTGCTTTGATTTTCATCACGGTGCAGGTGATGTGTAGCAGCCCTCATTGCAAACTCTGCACGACTGCAAACTTGTCCTTGTTTTGGATTAAAAATTAGAAACTTCAGATCTGACTAAAGAAAGGAGAGTTTTTCTTTGGGAGCAATTAGTGAGCTCTTTCCAAGAATTGCTTTGGGTTATGTTTAGTCTAGTGAACCAGTCAGTGTATCGTATGAAACCGACTTTCTCTTGCACTTCCAGTTTGCTCCTGGCTGTAGCTACATTCACCCTCTACTCAGTCAATACAAAGTCTTCATACCAATCTGACTTGGGCCTCAGGCTTTGCTGGAACATGGGAAAGCAAAGGGAGACAATAAAAATTATGCCCATGGGCCAGGGAACATATGTGACCTTTGCATTTGTCACAGCCACTTAGAGAAGAGGGTGCTGTTTCCTTCATAACCGTTGCAAAATCCTTCACAGGTGGTTAATGCACTCCACCAGCACATGAAAGAATAATTGGATAGCCACTTTTTAAAGTGGTATGTAACCAACCATATCAAGTTTATCACTAAATGTCATAGTTTATCATAATCTAATCACCAGAGAGCAAGAAAAATGAGCATACGTGTCTCCATCAATAAATGAGCGATTATTCAGACAACAACTAGGTTTATTTTCTTTATTTCCATAAATGTTTGAAGTCTTATGAAGATGCTCTAGAGAAAGGATTATTTATGTTGGCATGCAGAGAGTATGGTAATAGGAGGCTTAGAAAAGCTAAAGAAAGATGTTCATTTAGAAATGATCCCCAAAGTCTTAATCATTTTCATTCTGCAGAAGGAATTTGGGACATCAGATTATTTATCAGATTAGAAATGCACTGCCTGTTCCATCTTGCAGCATGCAAGCCTGATACACAATAGCATCACTGGAAAGCCGGTAACAAGGAAAGAGACCAAATTTCTACTTTAGTTTTTATTTTTAATATAGCACTACTGTTCTCCTGCCAATTGGCCGTGTTTCCATGCCCCATTTTTGGAAGCTGCCTAGTATCAAGTGCTGATATTACCAAAGAAAACCACTCCACTGACAACAGTACCAACAGTTTTGATCAGCATCAGAAAAAAAAACCCAAGTGTATAAATCATGGCCCCAAGTCTCTAGTATGTTCTAATACAAAGAAAGTTATAGCTTGTCCCCACGGAGATGACAACCTGCATCTCTGATGGCTGAGCGAATCTAATGCCACAAGACACCTGCGTGCCCGCACACGCCAGGAGACCAGTGTGTGTTGTAGTATTTCATACAAACAGACATCCTCAGCCAATGCACCAATTGCCTGAGCCTCTTACCAGAAAATAGAGATGTCAAGAAAGGAAAACTATTTTCTCCATGATCCATTTGCCCTTGCAGCCATTCCTCACGCCTCCAGACTTAAGAGTGAACATCTGATGGGCTTTCAGGCAGCAGCAGCTCTGAGGTTGTGAGGAGGAAGTGTATGAGGGAGAGATGGAAAATGTTTTCCTGGCAAAAATAGCAATATATCATCCTGAGTGAATGACAACAGATAAGGACCTTTTTCCTGGCTCAAGTGGATATACTGGACAGCAATCTGCCAGATTTGGCCACCAGAGTCCAGTGGGTACTTGCAGGGCTGTCCTGGTTAATGACTTCTTGCTTCACCTGCAGAGAGCTACCAGTTTGAGAGCATTTCTCTTCAATTTCCGTGGAAACATGGGGGAGATCCCACGAGACAGGAACTTCTCTGTGAATTTCTCACCCATCTCGCATGGGTCACCCATCTCGCATGGGTCACCCATTCAGGGTGACAGACTGATATCCCTGAGCAGGGACCCAGGAGATCTGGCTTCAAGTCCTCCTTCTCCCATCACAACTTTTCTCTCTCCTGCCCTGACTTTGAAGCTGCCACATCTCTCTAGATGCAAGTTCCCAGCCTTATTGGTGGGGAATAGCCAAAATGCCTTTCCTCTGTCTCTGCTCTGTTTTATCATTACACATGCATGAAGCACCCAGCAACAAAAAATCTGGATCCTTTCAGTGCTGTTTGAACAAGAAGACAGCTCCATGTATTTCCTCCTAAGCGTTTCTGTAACTCCCTGTGACTGGTTTCCTGAGCAATGGCTTGTGCTGGAAAATCAGCAGAGTCAATAGTCACTAAAATAGGGTTAAAAGAGAACTAAGGCAAATTGAAATCTGGGTCTTGATCATGATTGCCACTTCATGACTTGGGTCTATAGCTGCTGGAGATCTCCTTTGAAATGTCCTTTAACCCCTTTAAAATACTAATTTTAAAGCTTCTGTTACCTGACATTTCTGTCATACGTCACTGCAAGGGCTCTTCTTAACAGCTGCTGGCAGTTCATGGCAACTTGGTGACCTAAATGCTGCTTTTGTGCAACTGCAGCCTGCAAACAGCAAATGCTCTCCATGATGTTGTATTTCCTACAGTCCCACTGCTGGGAATAGGGGAGGAAGTAATAACAGCAGCAGGAGGTACCAAATCAGGGGACAGGAGATGGGGTACAGGAGGCAGGGGACAAGTTGGAGAAGATGGAACGGGGGCAGGAGGCACTATTTCTTTGAAGGGAGAGTTTAATTCCAGACTTAGGTGGCAAATGGACCCAAGCGGTCCTCTTGTATCTGCTATCAGAAACTTCGTCAGTGACAGACGAGTGCCGCCGCTGCCAGCACCTGCCATGCTGCTGCCGGTGCCCATGCTGCAGAGGACATTACACCCACCCCACCAAGGTGGCCAGTGAGAGCTCCATCTTGCTCAGCCCACTCCGTACTCCATAGCAAGAAGCAGAGCTTGAACCATGAGGCACCTCACCTGGACAGGCAGGACAAAGACCAAGAGAATTTTTTGTCCTCCCCCTAATTCCTTCACGCAAAATGAGCTGAGTATATATTTGATCTTCCTAGTGAGCAATGCTTTTAAAAAAGGCAGACAGTTTTTTTCTTCTTACCTTTTTCAGTTACTGTTTACAGCTATTTTCTACTGCACTTACAAATGACTTCAAAAGATTTCTTGGGAGTCATACACCCCAGAGTCATTTGGATGAATTACCAACAAAGCAATTAAAAAAGAGGAGTGAAAAAAAAAAAATCACCTGCAGGTTCATAAGATTTCAGATGGTAGAAAAAAGCAACAGCTCAGAGCTGCTGTGGGAGAAACTCTGCACCTATTTATTTCTGTTCTCTCATTTCTTATTTTAATGCATCACAGTTGAATTAGCCTTGGCAGAATTTACAGCCCTTTTGGACTACTGGGTATGCTGAGTCTTTAATGTCCCAAGTGCTCCTATGATCTGTTAATTACCTTATTGCGTGCAAAGCTCTTTAGGGCTATTTCTTTACAAGAATCCTTTGTCAGGATCAGATTAGTTCTGGGGACCCTTTCCTGTGTGATGTCGAGTGTCCTCAGCTCTGCTGGGGGAGCGTAAGATCCTCCGCTCATCACAGGATGTATTCAGCCCTTTGCTGTGTGAAGCAAATGATCAAAGTGGCCTGTTAGATAAATCCATGCTCTCACCGTTCACCATCCTGAAAGTTGCAGGAGAGTGGTTTACATTTTTCATTTTGTATTCCGAGCACCGTGCTTGATTTTGACATTCCCTCTCTTGCTAAGAACAGTTCTGGTGCTTGGCTCTGGAGAGCTGAACAGCAGGTAACAGCTGAACTGAGGCGGTAAAACATCATCCTGTTTCTTCCTGACCCAGAGGAATTGTCATAAGCGAGGGGAGGATTTGAATGAATGGTGTTTCTCTAATGGACGGCCCTATTCGAAGGCACTAGGTGGAAAGCCATTGCAACAAACAGTTCAGAGAGATTTGAGTCTTCCCCATTTATACAGTGTCTTTCATCCCTGCCTGGCAGGAATAGCAGTTGATTAGAGGCACTCACTTTCCCATCCCCTAAACCTCATGCTACGGTTTGCTTTTCTTCAGCCAAAACTATTGCCCGTTACCTTCTAAAATGTCAAATTTCTACTTCTGTGAGTAGCAAAGACCCCCAGGTTCACGGTGCCCATGGCAGCAATGTCTCCTGGGTGCTGCTTGTGTCCTTACAAAGCTCAGTAACTGCAGGGCCTCCATTAATAACACCCCTGTGGTATTTCTTCGGCTTTCTTTTATGGCTGTTCTCATCTGCACAGGGGAAATACACAACGCTTCTCCTCCTGAGGACCACTACTTGGGGGAGGTTGTCACTGTATCATCCAGCCTTGAGCATATTTCTTCCCTGCAAAAGCAGAGAAATCTGGACTCTTTCTGGTGCCTGGCAGAGGCAAGCAGCCGGCTCCCCGCCAGCCCCAGGGGCAGCCACGCGGTGCCTCGCTGCTGGTCCCCCTCAGCTCGCCGGACGGCAGAGCAGTGCCCTGTGTTCGCCTGCACAATGGTCCTCCATGAAGCACCAGGCAGGGCAGCAGCACAGGGCTTTGCTCTGGATCTAAAGCTCAGTAAGACCTTTCAGTAAGCTCTCCAGGACAGCCGTTGTGGTAGCCTGTGCTTACCCTGCTCCTCTGCTCTCCTACAACAGGAAACAGCCCCCACACCTGTCAGTCATAACACTGTTTTGTGAGACTAGAACATCTCTCCTCTGGGGATCTCAGAGCTGTTTATGACCTGCAGGGTCGCTTTGCTCTGGATCTAAAGCTCAGTAAGACCTTTCAGTAAGCTCTCCAGGACAGCCGTTGTGGTAGCCTGTGCTTACCCTGCTCCTCTGCTCTCCTACAACAGGAAACAGCCCCCACACCTGTCAGTCATAACACTGTTTTGTGAGACTAGAACATCTCTCCTCTGGGGATCTCAGAGCTGTTTATGACCTGCAGGGTCTGGGTC
>NW_010407819.1:46676-53558 GCF_000710305.1 Buceros rhinoceros silvestris | reverse complement strand
AGGGAGGTGGACATGGGAATCCATCCATCAGACACTGCATGAGGGTAGATTTTCAAGAGCCTAAGGAGAAACTTCAATTACTGCAGACCATCATACGGTGCCCCAGCCAGCTGTCCCCTCCACCCTGGGCTCCCTCCAGCCAGCAGCTGCATCAACCCCATCTCCTCATCTGGATTAGGAATCTGATTCATCACAGGATTACATACATGTTCAATTAAGGCACAGGGGTAAGAATGCACTGCAGGGTTTTGCTGAGCCTGAAAGCAGATGCTTTTAAAAGGTCATTGTATTTAGGCCATGGGGGAAAAAACAAACAAATAAAAAAGAAAGCCTACAAATCAGAGAAAAAAGGGGATTAGAAATAGTAATCAAACTAACCTATCATTTCTTCCAATGTCTTATTCCTTCAAAAAGCCATCCCTGGCCAACCGCTTGGGCTGGGCAGCTCATTTTGGCCGGGTTTTCATATTTTCTTCTTTTTTGGGTTTCTGCTACAACTTCTGGAAGTGTTAGGATAGGAATATTACAAAGACATGGAAGGAGGAGGGCCAGTTTTCTGCACTGCTAAGTGAGCACCACTTTCAATAGTGTGGCAGTACCTAAATGCACCCTTGATAAGCAGAATTTCCTAATACGGTCCCCGGTGAGCAGCAGTCGTTGCCAATCACGATTATTAGGCTAACACGGTTTCCAGAGAGCCATCCAGCTGGAGATCAGCTTCTTAAAGCTGTGCAAATTTGTTATCACTACCTGCAGATGGGGAAACGCGATGCCCGCTTCACTTCTTACTGCTTTTCCCAAGGTGGCTGCTGCTGGTCAGCAGTTGGGTCAAACCAACATGCTCCAACACGGCTGCTCCTTCCACACCTTATTGGGCAGAAACAGCCACGTTGGTGGGGCAAATGGTTGCACTGCAGTTCCAGGGGAGAAACGGGACAGGGAACCCAACCTCCTGACACCCTTGCTGGAGCCATTATGCTGGGGCCGCTATGCTGGTGCCGTGAGCATGCGTTTTCTACTCTGTGTTGGCTCCTTGCCACGGCACATCACACCTGGTGCCATTACCATAGTGATGGGCTTTCACCAGATGGGAGTTAAATTACACCAGGAATAGAAATGGGTGGGATTCTTCCTGACTTTCCTTGAGGGAAACAACAACTACAGCAGCATTCATAATAACAGTGTTTGTTCAAAGTTAAATACTGGATTCAGTGCTCAAACATACAAGTAAGGACTATTTAATTTCTAAAAAAGAAAGGCCAAGAGCATTTCTTTTAGTAGTGACTCTGGAATTACAGTGTTGGTGTGAGTTTTATTGTTAAAACTGTAGAAGTTTTTTTTTTTCCGTCTTCTGAAATATATAGGAAGAATATTGAGGTCAAACAAGTGTAGGTACTAATAAATCTTTCACAAATGTGGTGGAGGACCATTTAACAGGATGTTAGGAGACACTGAGAATTTACCTCCAGAATCATTAAGATGCTCCTCAGGAGGTAAACACTGAGAAGCTAGATCTACCAAGTCCTTCTGAGAGCTGTAGTGATGGCAGCGCCCAAAACTCAGGGGGAAGTTTTGACTGGATTCCTTGGCTTGCCTTGCCCTGTGCCTCTACACCAGGCAGTGGCTGATGATGACCGTCTGCTTATGGTTACGTCACAGTAGTGACACAAACTGGAAACAGGGAAAGCCAGGAATAGCATCCCTGGAGGATGAAGCGCTCCCGTCATGTTATGGCGCTGCACATTTATAGCCATTCCCTTTTCTCCTAGCACTCGCTGCTTCAGGATGTTGAAATGCCACGCTCAGCAATTCACATTTTGCTGGTTGGTGCAACTTACGGCAGCCTTGTCCTCAAAGCCCCATTTAGTATAGCCTATGCAAAGTGCATGAGCATCTGATTTGTAAACAAAAGGCAGTGACTGCGTGTCTTTTGTTTGGGTTATAAATATCAGCCAAGCGCTTTGAGGGTCAAGGCTTCCCGCTGTGTGCTCCTTTCTGAAGGGGACTCTGCTAAATTACAAATGTGCTTGTACAAAAACAGCAGGGTTTTTCTGCAAGCTGGCTTAATAAATAGGTGTATTGTACAGTGGCCTCAGTCACTTGAAAGGGTAAGTCACCTTGTCACGCAGAGTCACCAAAAGCCAGAGCCAGGACTGTGGGGGTCAGTTTGGGCTTCATGCTTCCTGGGGATGGAGTTGCCCTGCGAACTTTCTGTTCAGCTTTGGGTACCCAGGGTGGGATTTTTTTCGCTCTCACCTCTCCTACACGTTGGCATGTTCAGAGCCATGTCAGCTTTGCCAGGTTTCCCTGACTCTTGTCTCTCAGGTGAGCAGGGGTCCTCCCACCCTCCACCCACTCTATGTACAGGTCCAGGAGCTGCACTTCAAATGCTCGTCATGGTTCCTCTTTGCTTTTTCTGCCTTCCCGACGTTTCCATAACCACACATGATGGAGGCATTTGATCCCCTATAACAAACCTCTGCGTTTGACTCACATCATTTGAAGGATCAAAGGCAAGTTATGGACATTTCTCCTTCCCTCCTCCCAGATCAAGCGCAGCATCACCATAGCCCACCATAAAACTGCCACTGACTTTTTGGGCCTGATGCCACCACGTATCAATGGCTGCAATACAATCATCTCCACAGACAAGGTCACGTCCAGCCTCAAAGGGATAGGACAGGAAGGAAGTAGGACAGGAAGCTTCTCGCTGTCTTTGGCAAGCCATCAAGGTGACCGAGAGGGGTCATACCATGCAACTGCCTCCTCCAATTCTCTCCCACACTCCGGTCAGAGCTCAGGCTGTGGCCTGTCCACCGCTCTCCGTTAACAGGCTGCACTAGAGGTGGCACACGCCTGGAGCCGCGCTGAGTCTAACTGGGAGAGACAGCAGTCTGAGGGTATTTGGAGCCTCCCGTAGCCAAGAGAAGCACAAATGCTTTTTAATATCCTGTATATCATTTGGATTAACAGCTGGAGGACATTAAGGCTGATACAGTCTCCATGTAGCAGAACAAGCTGGAACAAAGGCAACAACAAAAAAAAAATCTTTCTCTTATTCCTACCACACCTGCTGGGGGTGGGTGGAAGTGCTAAACTTTCTGGTACTTGGAAAAAGGCAAATGATTATAAGAAAAGGCGGGTGTCAAAGAAACACCCTCCATTTCCAACTCCTCCTCCGTCTTTGTACTCCCACTGCCTCCTCCCCACACACACTCTTCAGCATCATCTTTACAACTTTCAGACTTCAAAAAATGAGCTGCTCTTCAAAAAGAAGTCGTGGGGTTTTCTCCCCCAGTATTATGGCACCATGCACAAAGGTTGGTCTGCACACCCATGGTAGCAAGGTTTGGGAAGAGAAGGTTCTGCGGGCTGGGAATGCTCATCTGGCGAACAAAACTGATGAAGCACAGTTTGAGACTCCCATGGCTGCAGCAAGCAGACCAAGGTCAGAGGAAATGCGACATGCTTCAGGCCTCATCAGCGATCCTTTGAATATATTTTCTCTCTGGAATACCAGAGATTTAATCTTGAGCATTAATGCAATTTATATGGGATAAAAGTGTTTACTCTGGAACCTTTTGTTGATATTTTGACACAATGTCGGTGCTGAGAGCAGAGAATAAAATACTTTAATGAACAGGAGAAACAGTTACTCTTCATTCTACGGTTCCCTACAGTAAATCATTTCCTTTCAGTTTGCTTAGCTCCTGAGTAGGAAAATTGCTGAACATGGACAAGTCTATGAAAGAGAGACATAGCTGGCATGAATGGACCTTTGAGGAGAGAAGTGGTAGGACTGTATTAGAAAAATAGATCTTAGTGCAGCCCAGCAAAGCAACGGTTTGGGTTTACCTTGTAATTTCCAAAACCTGCAGGTGATTGCAGGAATACCGCCACGGTAACAAAATCAAAGGCGTGAATTATTAAAAAACAGAGGGCCAGATCCTCTGACAGTATGAACTGCCTTGGTCCTTAGCATCACTGGGATATAGAGGGAACTACAAGTGACTAGCAAGACAATTTGAAGGGAGATGCAAGGATGAGACAAAAAACTGTCTCATTATAATTTGGGGGGTGTGTAGTATTCATTACTGGTGAAGCTGGGAGCAGAACGTTCAGACTACGACAACAAGCTGAAAATTCCCTTCAGCCATTCTGCTCCCTCATATATATTGTGTGTAGTAAATGTGTTACAGAACCTGTTCGAAAAATGTTTTAGAAAGCTAAAAACGCATCCTTGGTGCTATTTACTGCTACACCCTAAAGCAAGGTTTCTTGGCACCATACGGGAATCAGAGAAAAGCATTTGAAACACCTGAAATTACCTTCAAATAGTCATTCTATATCTGAAAGTTACCTAAGAAGGGGGTTTCAGTCAATGGAAGATTTTCTGATCTCAACACATCCAAGAGCCTTCCCTAAGGTAGCATTCCTTACTGTGAGGACCAGGCAGGTAGCTCCTCAGGAAGCTGAGACTTTTACCTTCCCTCTGGGGTGGAGCTACAGGGATGCTCTTTCCAAAGAATTCAGTTCCCCTGTGGCATCAGGTCTAATTGTGGCTGTTCAGGTTTTCTAAAAATCTGAACCCCCACTTCAGAACCAAGGATGGCTGTGGGATAATTGCCTGGAAATATAGTGGTGTTTCTTGGAGAAAATTCACCGTTTCCCTCACGAAAGTCTGATACTTCCCTGCCTGAGTTATCACTCCAGCAAAACTTCCCCAAATGATGCCATCTGAAGAAGTGGACATGCGCATCTTCCCCAGCCAGTCACAGAAACTCGGAGGGATGGGACTGGTCGCTGTTTCCCCATAAAGCACATGGCAGCAAGATGCTGATCTCAGCCGGCTTCCCCTTCAGCACAGAAAAGGAAAATCCCCATGAGCTGCCAGAATGAATTCAAATGAGAAAGCAGCACCGAGCCAGCTGATGGAGTGTGTAAGGACCATCACCAGAAATCCCTGGTGCCAACACTCCTTTCTGTATGCCTCAGCAGTCACCACCCACGTTTGCCATCATAGCAGTGTGGAGGTAGGATTAGTTTGATAGCCTTGGCACACTCTGCGTTCAGGGAGATCAGATAGTAACATCCTCTGATTTCTCCACAGAGCCATTTGTCAGCAGGTGCTCGCAGTCATACTGGGTTATGTAGTCTCCTGTCCTTTTTATAGTACAGGCTCATTACATTGATAATTAATCCGATAATGCCTATATGGCTGCTGCTGTCTCCAAGGAATATGCAGCCTGAGTGGTGAGCCATTACCACACCTCACCACTCACGGTCTTTTAGCAACCACAAGAGCTTCCCTAGACTTCACTCACTCTCCTTCCAGCCACAATTTACAGTCAATGCGAGAGTATACCCAGACTGGTTTTTTTAAATGGGATTTCTCAATTAGGGAGCCAAGCCTTGTACCTGTGGTTGGTGATTGCATTCCCAGTCGGAGTCAATGGGATCATGGGCTGGAAGACAAGCGAGAAATCCCACGCCTTTGGCTTCTTGCTCTAAGCAGAGGGTGTTACAGCTCCAGCCCTCACTCACTCTCTGAACAAAGCGATGGATCTGGCATGCGACGTGGTTAGAAATGGTGATCTGTGCGGTCTCAAACGGCAGCCTCACAGACTTACTCCGTGTCTCACAGGTATTAAAAGATTAAGTCCTTAAAATTAAGAAAATCCGGCCCCAGGTGAGAACCTTCAGCTGGGTACCCCTGATCTTCACCAGGGAAAAAATGGTGATGCCTGTGCCGGGCTTCAGGAAAACCCCTGATCAGGACATGCAGCCCCTCTCCAGGTCAGTTAAACCTGCAGGAAACAGGTTGTTTATCAGGCACAGATTCTGAGATCGTATTTTCTCATTTCTGTGTGTCTGAAGGAATCAGTGACTGGGAGGCCTTCTGTCTGGGTCTGAAAGATGCTATTTGCCTTGTGTTCCTTGTGCTGTTATAAAGTCCTGATAGAGGGAAAGGAAATAAAGAACAGACTTTACAAACAAAGGGAGGGCAGCTTGGAAGTGGTTTCTGCTGAAGCACATGAATCCATGCTGTAGCTAGGGAGGAGAACAAATTGAAAAAAGGAAGAAAGAAAAAAAAACGGAGGGGCATTTCATCACATTTACAATGCTTTTCCTTCCAGTGGAGGCTGAATCAAGTGGTCTTCAAACAGTCCGCAGAAGTAGAATTCAAATTGAAATTTTATATCCCCTTGCTCGCACCCTGCTGAGCTGCTGCTGCTGCTGGGGAGGGCTGAGCCCGAGGCTCTGCCCACCGCCTGCCTCTGCTCCCAGCCCTGCCGCTCCCCAAGGAGCCTTACAGCCCCTGAGAGAAAGAAGAAACAATCCCTTGTAACATCATGAGCCTCCACCATCCCCTTTAACCTCGAGGTGTTGCTTCTCCATCAATCAAGAGAGAATGCCGCACCAGGCTGTTTTCCTAAAATGACTGAGATGGGTTTTATTTCTCACAGCAGGCAGCTGTGACACAAAGCACACCGCAGGCAGCAGCAATCAGGGATCCCAGACCAGCAGCCTAACCATGCCAACTAACTTTCTCTCATCTTTCTACCCAATTACATGCTGTAAAAAGCTCTCTCTGAAAGTAATTAGGTTGTCTTGTTTAGTCCCTGCACAAGTGATTACAGAGAGATGCTTGCTCCTGTGAGTGGTGGAATTACTCACAGCAGATACATCCCAGATAAAAGCACCCTCGCTATGGCCTTGGTGTGCTTCAAGAGCCTATTTGTGCTGTTTGATTTTAAACATGCAACAGAGCTTAAGCTCATGTGGCTTCAATGCATTGCACTGTCCACACTGCAGGAACACCTCTCTGCCTCCGCAGCTCTCAATAAGCAGAAGAGGTCAACTGCCTTTGGGTAACAAAAA
>NW_010407819.1:46306-46586 GCF_000710305.1 Buceros rhinoceros silvestris | reverse complement strand
AGAGGAGGGTAACTGTCCTTGGGTAAAAAAAAAAAAAAAAAAAAGAAGAAAACTGAAAATTAGCATGCTATCAGTTAAATGTCTGTATTCTCCTGGAAGCCAGCAAATCTGGCTTGAAGAGCCATGTAACCAAAGGCTGTGGGATTACCAGCTTTCCCGGTGATGCTCAGGTGTTCCCTTGCTCTTTTGCTCCCATCTCCCAAATGTATCTCTCAGGATGTAGGAACTTGGGCCAGGTTAATGCGGAAGGATAATCCCTTTCTAAAGGCAGAATCCAGGC
>NW_010407819.1:40244-46202 GCF_000710305.1 Buceros rhinoceros silvestris | reverse complement strand
TGGCGGGTTGGGGGGAGAGGGGTCTAAGCCCAGACCTGCCATCAAATGCAAACATGACAAACGGGCAACTGGGTCCATGCCGTGCCCCGAGCCTAAGGATCTGTCTTCTGCTGATGGCCGTGGGCTGTGCCACTGGGCATGTTGCTGCTGGCCCCACAGCGACCCAGGGCTGTGCGAGTCCCTTTGCTGGATAAAACCGGAGAGGGGCTTGCTGGGCTGCGCATTGCAGCGCATCTGAGGCTCCCACCATGCAACTGGGTCTCCCAGCTTAAGTTCTCAGACTTCACAGTTGAGCCTAGAGGACATGGAAAGCAGAGCCCAAACAGCACCCAGATAAAGGCAAGGGGTTGGGTAGGACGCAACTGCTTGTCTGTTTTATGACTTCACTAATGGTTAGCTTTCTTCTTGACTGGGGATTGCTTAACCCTTCCCTGTCCAAAGCAAGGCAGCTCTGGGCATGGGGGCTGTGCTGACATTAACTGCTTCCAGACCTCATCTTGGTGCAGGGCTGTGCATGCTCTGCTCTGGGGTCGTTGCTAGGACTGTATTGACCCGTGTATATACTGCTGAAATTTAAAGCATTTAATACCATCCTGGTTGTTCTCCAGTCACTTTCCTTCTCTTTCTATCCCACAAACTTCCCCCTTCCCACCACTCTTCTGCGTTTCGCTGTCTTATGTGTATTTTAAAGAGCTCCCCCAGGAACAGTTTTATTATCCGTGGCAGAACAGAGGCAGATTTAAATACACTCAGCTGAAGCTGTCGCTCAGATTCTCTAAACAGCCTTTCTTCCACCATGGGGCTGTGGGGTTTGTTTACACGGCTCTCCCTGAGGGCTCGATTGCAGGGATACAGCGGTGGGATTTGAGATGGAGCTAGGTAACACAGGACTGTCTGAGCATTATGCAGTGCCTTCTTCCACAGACACACAGACTTTAGAGGGAGGGAGGGGAAACTCTATTTAATCGTGCACTGCTGTTCAGCCCTGGGTGGAGATGCAGGAGTGAGGGCCCAGCCCCACAAACTTTTTCACGCCAGTCCCAGGATGCCATGGGTCTTGCAGAACTTCCAGATCGCTTTTGCATCATGGAAACCAGCAGCCAAGCTTTGCAAATGCTGCACTGTGCTGCAGCTGGTGGCATCTCTCACACAGTTTTTCTTAGTGCTAGACAAAAAGGATGAAGTAACCTAAGGAACAAATGGGAGGGCAATAGGTACTGAAACAGTAGAGGAGTTGCCGAGCTCCTCCTGACTTCCAGCCGGGAGATGAAAAGCTGCTGTTCCCCTCCAGGAGCGTCTGATGTTCTCTGAAGACCCCTGCATAGGCGGAGTGTGAGGGATGGGGCACGGCTGCTCCGGCTGCTGCTCTCTGGGGTAACACTTGTGGCCTCACCGGGTGCCGGTTTGGCTGCCCAATCTCTGCGGCCAGCCCTTCCTCCGTGTAACCCCTGCGAATGCACCCCGGGTGCCCCAGGTCTTGTCTCTGCCTGGCCGGTGCTCTGCTCAAAAGAGCCCCCACCCTTGCGCAGGGGTAAAATAATTTGGAGGTAGGGGAACCTACCTGAAAGAGAGACTTCATGATGAACACATTCACTGTTCCAAAGCAGCCAGTTTTAGGGAAACGTTAGCTCTTCTACACCGTGTTTGTGCAAAGGCTTGGAATAAAAGGTGTTTGATCTTCGCTTTCAGAGGGCTTTGCTGTTTCTCTGTTGGTTACATGGTGCTTCCCATAAAACTGTGATTCCTTAATCCCCTGTTACTTTGCACAGGCATTCACTGACATGACACAAAATCCACAACAGTGTCTGCTAGTGCTTCGGCCCTCTACACCTTGTTTACTAACATGAACTAATCTCCGTTCTGCAGCCCAATGCGGTTCATTGGTTTGCCTTGCATGGGGAAACTGAGGCAGGCATGTGCTCGGTGCTGTGGTGTGGGACTGTTGCCATCGCAGCCAGGACTGCAAGGCGGATGTGCAGCCTCCTCACTGGGTCAGAAACTTGATCCCATCATTTTTCCCAAAAGAAAAAAATAAAAGAAATGTGAGTGATAAAGAATTCTTCATTTCTCCCTTTAGCATCTCCCTCTCTCTTTCTTCAGCCTGCCAGGAGAATGAAGAAATGTTTCTCTTCTTTTTTTTCAACTCACGTTTTTAAAACCCTGTTGTTTTTTAACTTACCTACATTGCACAGATGTCATCAGCTGGGGATGGGCTGTGGGCTGCATTACCTGTGTTCTTGATGCTTAAAATGCATTGTCCAGCTGGAACCTGCTACAAAAATTCACTGCAACTCCAAACCAATTAGTGGGCTGCTCTGTCTCATCCAGAGCCTTTCATTTACTAATTTTAATAAACAAGAGCAAATCGTTGCAGGTAACTGTGTTCTGTGCATTTTAATCAGGTGCAATATTCGGTGTGCTGGCAGGGTGATGACCAAAGAAAACAGTCCTGGGTACCCTTTGCTTTCTGAACTGATGTTTCCATTCACTGCAAGCCTGGAGACACTCCAGGAGCTCAGGTACAAGGGGTTTATTGTTCCTCCAGCGTTTGTTTTCTCCTTAGAGTATTCGACCACCACGGTGACTGCCATTTGCTGGAGAAAAGGACTGAAATAACTAACCCCCTGCTGAGACTCCCCGGATAAACCAGGAAGCACAGGCACATAGTGCCACTCCTGTGGGCACATCTCCCCTGGGGCATCGCGTGTGGGGGGGTCCTTCATACAGCCACCCTGGCTAATCTGGGCTAATCGCTTTAAAAGTCACCTCCAGTGACTTTTCACTGCTCAGTGGCCACTTCAGGCTGAGGGGTTGCTTTCTCCCAGCCTCACCATGTTCAGGAGTTGCTCAGACCTTGCGCGGGTTATTCCACCCCAGTGTAGGTACCATTCCTGCCTCCTTTGGCCACCTGCCCTCTCTCTTCAGTCAGGTTTTCTGAGGCTCTGTCTCTCTGTCTTTTACAGCACATTTTCAGAGGCGGCAGAACAGGCAAACCCTGAGTTCTTTCAGGACTTTCAGGTTTTCCTGTATGTGGCAATAAAGCATATATGGGCCCACAGAAAGCAGGATGAGGCCAATGTGTTTAACCGCAGTAAATACCCATTGATCAGAACTAGTCCTAGCATGCAGCTAATGGCTGTAGGTCCCTTTTAAACTAGTGAGAACTGTAACGGGAGGAGGTGTTTTCTCGAGAACATACTTACAGTTCACCAGAGTTGCCCCTTCCCCTTTTTGTGGGTTTTTCTGGGGGGAGCACTGCGTGCACACAGCTGGCCAGAGGCAGGAGGGTGTTCACCTGCCCACACACCCGCACATGCCCATCGGCGGAGGTGCCAGCTGGCAGCCTGGCAGTGCCCTTCTGTAGTCTCTCGGACCCTGACGGTGCACCCAAACCCTCGCAGTCCTGCTGCGATTTTAACAGGCCTCATAATAACAATTCACAGAAGCAACCACTAATACCTACAAAAGATGAGCTGTCACAGGGACCCAAATGTTTTATTTCTCCCACTCCCTCCATCCAGCAGGTTATTAGTATGTGTCTGTGCAAAAATAAACAGCTTCTCCATCACGTACATGCCAAAACATACTGGAAATAAAAGGACTGAAGAGGCAGCCAGGCATGCCTGTTTTATAGGCAGTCTCCACTGTGCCACACAGCTTGAATGCAGCAGGGAAAAGCAACAAAGCCCCAGTGCTGAATATGGAACAGAATAGATTTTTCTCCCCTTCTTTGTTTGTTTAGTTTGAGGAGGTTAAAGTGGCATATCTTCATTTTTTCAATAAAAAAAGTTTCACTGCCATTTTTTAAAGGAAGGTCAAGTCACAGAAATAAAAAGATAATAGAGTATATGGCAAGGCAGGGTGACAGCATGGCTGTGGAGTGTGCAGAGATTAACATAACTTGTACCAGCCAAAGCCTTTAACATCTTAATTACTCATCTTAAGGTCTCGGTGATTATGGCAATTGATCAAAAACATCAGAAAAATGCCTTCTCAAGGGATATCATGGAGCAGAGAGGGAATGCTACCTCTTTAAAGGTTAAGTGACTGCAACACCTCCGTGAACAGAAGCCTGAGTCAGCTCACACTAAACAGCGACGCCGGAGCCCCACGGGAGCCCACTTTGGCTGACACCGTCTCTTCACCAGCAAAAAGCATAAGCCCACCTCTCTCCCTCTGCTATCCTCTTCTAGACCTTCATCCTGAGGATAGGATTTTGAAAAACAGTTCCTCTGAAATACCCGTTACTTGCAGCATCAATTCAAAACTCTTCTCCAATGAGCTTGTGCAACCCATAACCTGCTCTTAGCCATCAGCACCCGACAGCTAACCAGGTTTATGTGTGAAATGCTGGTCCTGCTTAACCACGTGGAGCCCTCCACATCTCCAAATCAGTGCCGTGTGTGTTTGCTTCTACCCTCCTCGCAGAGTCCCCAGGGACCCTCCCTTGTTATGAGCACAGAAACGACCACGGCTCCTCTACGATCACAGCAAACTGGCACTGCCAATAAGCTGTGTGTCAGGGGGATGACGACCCATAAACTGGCACACCCCTGAGTGTGTCAGGCAGCTCGAGTTTGCTCAAGGTGCTTGTATGGAAAAGTATTGGAGCTGTGGGTGGGTACAATGTTTGGGGAAAGGCAGGTTTGGCTTTCCCTTCATTAATGAATTTATGAAAATGTCCGAAAAAAAGCGTGGCTTTTTTTTCACTGTTCAAGTGCTTTCATTCCTACTGATATCAGTGCAAAGTTTTCTTCACCTTTATTTTTGTTTTTTTCTTAACATTTATACTTGTGAATTCCCAAAGATGCTCCAGCTCTACTACACAAATTCTGGTTTTAGCAGAAGGAATGATCTTATTCCACATCCTTCCCAACAACTCCTGTTTTTTCTTGATGGCAGGGGGGAGCTGTTTTTCCAGTGAGCCAAAACTCTATAATTCACACAATAATTCCACCGGCTGCTATAAAAATAGCCACATCTTCCCAGCGGATTAAGCTGTCTCGCACACCAGACTAGCCAGTCCGGACCACTGCCAAATGCTATATTTACATTTCCAAACTAGAATCTGTTTCTAATACATTTTTATGGGGAGTTTTGACCCTTTGTATTTATTGTTAACGAGCTTTCATCTCTATAATAGTCTTTCATCCCAAAGGATCCTGAAGAGTAATTGCAATAACCTGACATAACAAAATATACACAGAAATCAGTTCACCCACCATTGAAATGTAGCCACAACTGGAGGGGTTGAGAACATGCGACTGTTTAGCAGAAACCTGTGCAATCCTGCGGTGCTGTTTCCATTTGAGTGACAGGGTGAGCTAATTACCTGCACTGGCTGTTGCCCAGATGAGCAGGGTTCACCCATAGGTCTGCAAAGCAGCTTGCAGAGAAGGCAGTGACTATGGGCTTGGGAACTTGGTTTTCAGGTTGTCCAAAGGCCACGGGCAGCTGCGCACTTATCCAGCAGGGAGGCGGTACTACTGGTGGAGTCCCCACCATCGGAACCCTGCATTCAATAGAGCATCCCAACAGCATTCAGGCAGTGGCTGGAAAGCTGCTGGCACAAGCTGGCACTGTCACTGAGCATCGCTCCTCTTGCTGCAGCAGAGAGTAACTCCTCCAGATTTACACTGTGCTGTTGCTTAAAGCAATTTGCTGGCCAGGACCTATGGACCCTAAAGGAGAGCAAGGCTGGCTTGACTTTGCAGCCCTGCGTAGTGCGAGCTCGGTTCTTTTGAAACCCCTGGGACTGTGAAGGGCGAGACTCTCCTTGGCCATCTGTAGCTGGTAAATGCCGGCCTTCAACAAGCTGTGCCAATGGAGGAGGGCAGGGGAGCGGTAAGCAGTAACGTCACCATCCATCACCGGCTGCCACGGGGAAGCCTCAGCACACAATTCAGCTAAACCGCTGCTGTTCGAGTGGTGTAAATATTTTATTAATGGCTGGCTCCA
>NW_010407819.1:39937-40200 GCF_000710305.1 Buceros rhinoceros silvestris | reverse complement strand
GTATGTTCCCCATCTATCCCGGCCTGCCACGGGGAAGCCTCAGCACACAATTCAGCTAAACCGCTGCTGTTCGAGTGGTGTAAATATTTTATTAATGGCTGCCTCAGTTTGTGGCGTTTTCATTTTTGCTCACCCCAGTAGTGCTCACACTTTGTATTACCAACAAGGGAAGCCACAGGGTGCCTCCTTCCCGATGCCCCCCGCCCCTGCACTAGCGGGGACTGCCGGCAGCTGGCGCAGGCCCCCCAGCACCGGCAGGGGGC
>NW_010407819.1:0-39792 GCF_000710305.1 Buceros rhinoceros silvestris | reverse complement strand
CAGGAGCTCGCGGCGGGGGGGGGAGCAATGCACATCCCCTGTGGATGGGTCCTGCCTCAGCCGCCAGCTCAGGCACAGTCAATCCAGTCGGGTCAGAGCAGGTCAGGGCTCTGGCCATGCCAGGATGAACTGTTTAACCTGCTGTTAAGAGGCTTTTCCATTTCCTCTAGCTCTGGTTTTACCATTCACAATCTGCAGGACAAAAGCCTTTTCAGCGCTAATCCTGACCAGCTTTTTCCGGCGACAAGCAGGTCAGGCATAATGCCACTGCATTTATCACCTTCCTGTATTTCAACTTGCTGTGGCTTATTTTCCATGATGGAGCAATCCACAACCCATCAAATGTCTTGGCATCCACTCTCCTGAGTAAAGTAACATTCTCAGTCAAAAGGATTTGACCTTTCTTGCCCCTCAAAGGGCACTAGTCCAGGTGAGAAAGGGAGTAGGGTACCAGAGAACCCAGATTTTGCTGGGCACTCATCCAGTGCTCTCAGTGGGATCCATGTAACGCCCCTGTCACTGCTGGCATTTTAAAAAGCAAAGGCCAAAGAGATAGGAGGGAAGAGCCTTCCCTTCCCCCGTCCCCTCCCATAAGTAATTTTCTCTGGCCTATTTTACAGGAACTGAAAATCTATTAGAGGAATAGCTTAATCCGGTTTGACTGTAATAATTAGAGTGCTTTAAAAAACCCCCTGACTAATCGTATAAAACGTGACTGTAGACAGTTCAGTGCACGACCCTTACACTTATCACTTGAGGTATTAGTACAAACCAGAAACAGCTGCAAGCACGAAGGAGGATAAAGGCAAAAAGAACCAACATGCAAAGGGACAGGGACTGTTCCTTTTCTGGTCTTACAACAGAGGCACTGGCAGCACCTTGAGCTCCGTTTCTAGCATGGATCCAAAGGTGAATTCAGCTCCAAGACCCTGGACAGACTCCTCTGGTTTTGCCAACACTGATCGCCACCAGCCACTGGGTCCGGCTGGCCGCAACCACTCTTCTCACACTGGTTTCACGGGCAGTCCAAGAGGATTTGAACTGGTGGTGGAGCGATTCCCCTCAGGGCACGCTGCAGTCAGCAGATGTTTGCAGCAACAATGGGCAGCTTTTTCAAAACAAGAGTCTGTATTAGTCAGGCAGGATATAGTGCTTTAGAGTCATTGGCTTACAGAAAAGTAACACTTGCTTCCATGTCTTGGCTGGGAGCAATCCCTTTTTCTCTTGGGTCTCAGGGTCCAACAGGCACAAGTTCTTCCTCCCCTTCCCAGGCCTAGGCTGGGGGCAGCTGAGTTCCCACCATAGCATCACCATGCCTTTAGTAAACCTATTTTTTTTCCCACGTTCTGCCAGTCATTCCACAGGATTGCTGCCTTGTCCAGGATGCCCTTGTCCTCGCAAGATGACCTCATTCATCATTCTTGTTCATCTCCTCCTACCACTTCAGCTAGGACAAAAAAACAGGCCAGGCACCCATCTCCTGCATCACTGTCTGAGAAATCAGCTCTTCTAGTTCCAGTGGTCTGCAAGCATGTGGACCATTTGGTGGAGAATTCAAAATCTGAGCCCACTGCAGTAATCTAGTGTAACGAGAAGATTGCCTGGAGGGTAAGATTCCCCATGAGTTAACTGGGTCAGTCACAGATGAAGTGGTTGGAGCTGACTTGACTTGGCCATCACATAAACATTGGGAGAAGGACAGGGAAGGCTCTTGTTCATCCATACGGTCAGAGATGAGGCTGAGCCCCTGTCCAGCCACTAGCTCACAAAAACACTGTTCTGTAGAGCCAGCCAGGAGCTTTAGACTTCACAGAGAGATGACAGCCAGGACGAGACGGCACTACCACCAATATGCTACTTTCATCAGCACTGAAAACACATGCTCGACCTTGAAGGAGGCTTCTAAAGACCGAAATAAGAAGATGTGCTACAATTTCAATTCACTCTCTCTCTCGCTCTGTTACTGTGAACTACCACACCTTGTACAAAAATGGTAATAACAACATTCTCAGTAACGGAACTTGCAGCTGGAGTTGGGTTGTTTGTTTTCTTTTGTTCTCCCATGAGCCTTCCTTGGGTCTTCTTTTGTTTTCATTCTGCTCCATACAGATTTTGATCTTGCCTTTATTAAACAGGAGTGGTTATCCCCACAGACTCACTTATCTAATAATAGCCGAACCTTTTAATTCAAATGATTTGATTTCTGGGTTTTTTTAGATTAAAGTAAATATACAGTTGGAGTGTTACTGGGAAAGCGGCGATAGAAATACCATGATCAAATTATCCTGAGAGTCAATTCTGCAAAGCGTGCTGAATCTTTTTTAATACATTTCACAAGGACTCGGTGGTGGCCTCTAACACCAGAGTGGTTTCTCTCCTACAGTAGCTCAATTTCACAACTCTGAATACACTTTTTTTTTGAAGGAAAGCAATCCAAATGTTTTTATAAATCATTCTTTAGCCTTTGGGAATTGAGCCAATTTAATGCCAGGGTATCATTCCATTTCAAAGAGCTGAAGGATCTGAGGAAATACAATCTACTTTCTGAACCCTGCAAGATGAATATAATTGTGGCTTTGTTAGAAACCGAGCTGCAGAGTTTGGATACAAAGCTCAACTTTCTCAAAGTCCAGCCGTGGCTCTTGGTTTCTCAGCTGTATTGCTCTGCTTTTGTAAGAGCCCTTCTCAGAGAATCTGCTCCAGCGCACATCAACACTGGCATCGGGAGCAGACGGCAAAGGACGCTTTGCTCCCAGCCAAAGTTTCTATCATCTGTTGGCCTTAAAATGGGAAGGGAGGGGACGTCCCTCCGTGAAGTCAAGAATCATCAATAGAAGATGGTTTTAATTAATAATTCTCTATTTGCAATTGAAAAATGGGCAGGAACATAGGGAATAAACCCCCAGCTATTTAAGGGGAAAATAGCAAGCTCTGAAAATGCCTGCTGAAAGCCAGAGTCACCACAGGCCCCGTGCAAAGGTGCCGTCTGTCCTGCAGCCACACTCGGCAGCATCAGGCACACACACACACACACGTCGCCACCCGCCATCTCCCAGCCCATGGCACAAGTCACCAAAAAAAAAACCTGCCGGAGCCACAGAGACACTCAGTCACATCTAGCTTTATTTTAATCCCGTCAGAAAAGTTCAAGAAATACACCAAAAAATACTTCAGTCTCTGCTACCTACTGACAAAAAATACACCACAAAATTATAAACTGTTCAGTGGTTTGCTGAAGTCTTGATTGTTGGTGGAGGGGGTGGTTTGTACATTTTGAGTGAGAAATGAATTTACAGGTGGAAGGGGAAGGAAGGATAGGAATCAGACGATGGCATTTGGCACTACATTTTTAGCTACACTATACAGTTATTTATCATGACGCCTGTTAGGACTGAGGAGTTCTGCCCTCATTTACACTCTCTAGTGTCTATGTATGCAAAATGGAGGACAAAACTGCCCAATGCGGGGGAAGAAGGGGCCAGTTCCTAATTTCTATCCCAGTCTAGCCACAACCTGGAAAAGCAGCCTTAGTCAAATGTGGACCTTCTCATCCCTGTGCACTCTGCTCCTGCTGCTCAGTCTCACCTCGCCTGTGCCACCGAGGAGCAGAGCTGCTTGCCGCAATGAAAGAGAGAATCCTTTTTTTTTTTTTTTTTAAATCCCACCAGTCTGCATTAGTTGCACATGCCATTTGCGGGGAGAGGATGTTGTACACTGACCAGGACTGGATTAAGCTGGGGGTATGGCCTGTGTTTGCAAGCAGAGATTTGATGGAACCCTTGTACTTTGAGAGCATGCTACAGCCATCCCAGAATGACATTAAATACTGAAGTATCTGAAACTGAAGGAGGGAAGAAGAGTATCCCATTTCATGGGTGAGGGAAAATTAGGGGCTGGAAAGTTAGATGCTCAGTGCTGTTCTATACTATCACCACCCTCAAGAGGCTCCTCAAATTCATAACAGCATTTCTCTGTCTCAGGAGAGAGGTCCCAAACGATGAAGCCTCATGTAAATTGCCAAAGGTCATGAAGGAAACCTGTGCCAGAAGCAGAAATAAAGCCCTAAGCTCCTGACTTCTAGTCCTGAGCTCAGAAGTATATTCATGATTTCACCACAGTAGCCGCTGTCTGCTTCCGTCTGCTCCATATGCAAACAGCAACCAGGACTTCAGGCTCAGAGCCCAGCCAAGACCACCAGCATAGTGACGGCTCATTACGAATGCCTAGATCTTTCTGGGTTTACTTAGGCCACTGCGCTGGGGTGTGTGCGCACGTGTGTTTGCACACGTGTATGTTTGAGGGAGGAGGGGATGCTTGTATTTCTCTATCAGCAAATGAACACTGACGCTAGATTCAGTTTGACAGCAAAATATCCCCCCTTTGGCAAACTAAACAACATCACAATGTCTGTACCAGGATTTTGCTACCCCTTCTCTTGAAACCATTTCAGATGTTCCTTCAATGCATGTCAAGCCTGTGTCAGCTCAGCTTTCCAGCAACGCCAAAACTTTGCGGGATTCTCTTTGCTGCTTTTATCCTCTCTGGCTGTTTATCTAATTTGCTTTTTTTGTTTTTTAATTTCTTTTTCTAACAAATAGTTAAGCAATGATTTAAAAATATTTTTACATCGTAAGTTACAGTCAACATCAAACATGCCTTTGTACAAGAGCTCGACTCGGTTACAAATCAACGAGAACAATGCACAAAAAGAAATATCCATTAAGATGACTCCTGCACTGGGGTTTTATTTATTCCTGTCATGCTGTTAGCACAGCACCCTCAGCTAGAGCAATGCAGTATAGACCTGGTGTTGTCCTCCGACCCTCCCACTTTGCCCATCACCACTCATTAACTTTAATGACCTTCTGTCTTCGCAGCCTTGGCTTCGTGGTTTACCGATCCTGAAGACAGCCAGGGCGATACAGCCCGGGAGCTGGTCTGCTTGGCCATGCTGTAGTGACTGATGACGGTGTAGAACCTGCCCCGGGAGTTGGAATCCTGTGCGGAGTAGTACGCATCCAGCGAGGCTGGGATGCACCGCTTGTGCTGGAAAGGGAAAGAAAGGAAGAGTAGTGAAGAATGGTCCCGCCAGACTCTCGCTTTAAAAATCTCCAGGTTAGCTGTTCGCACAGATGATGTTTGACTCAGACTTGCTGCAGCGAGAGCATCTGCTGCACAGCCCCGATTGCCTTTCAGCGCCATGGGAATGCACAAAGTTTGGAGCTGGGCAGCAGCCTTCAAAACCTGTTGCTATTGGCAACCCTGATTGCAGGCCAATTTCATCCGTGGAAGGGAACTGGGGACCGTAAAGCGAAGGTCTGACTGGTTTGGTACGTTACTGGCATGCACAGGGAC
Source organism: Buceros rhinoceros silvestris (assembly GCF_000710305.1). Taxonomy (NCBI): domain Eukaryota; kingdom Metazoa; phylum Chordata; class Aves; order Bucerotiformes; family Bucerotidae; genus Buceros; species Buceros rhinoceros. Next base: position 34,437 of record NW_010407819.1, on the reverse strand, counting down.
TGAGACCGCTTGCTGGAGTCCTAGCAGGGCTGGCTGAGCAGCTCTTATCATGTGCCGGACTGAAAGCTCCATACAGTGAAGACCAGAATTAATCCTCAAACAAGCAGAGGACAGGCAGAGTAAGCTGCTTACGTGCTGCTCTGTTACTGTGTATTATCTCTGATCTGTGTAACCATCACCTTTTTTGGAATGGTAGGAAGCGTAGCTCGACTGAAAAGCCCTTGTCAAAGCTCTGGTCTGTGCAGACAGTGCCCAGGAATCTCCACTGCACTAGTGCGGACACTTCTGTGCTAAGAACTGCACAGATAAAACAATTTGCTTTGCACCAGCTGTAAAAGAGCAATCAAATGGTGATGAACGTTGGACTGGTTGGTACTCGCCAGAGTCGAAGTAGCACCAAGGACACAAAGGGCCCCAGGTACAACTAGCATTATTAAACTACAAGATACCTCAACTCCTGGGTCAGCGCAACTAGCTGAAATCTGAGTCCAAAACCTTTGATCTTTTCAGAAGCTCAGGACTGGATCTGATTCTGAAATTCGTTACTCCATCCTAACTTCCTTTTTATACAACCCAAGAGAATAAGTCACAAAGACTACTACACCAACATCCTTACTCTATTTTCTGGTCCACAGACTAGCCCCAGTGTGGTCAAGACTCCCAGGAGTTTGAGTTTATTCACAGTAAGGAGTCAGAGAACTATTTTGCAAACCTTATTTTTTTAATCTCGACAGACCAGGCAAATTGTTCTCCCTGAATATTCAATACAAAATCTCTGGGCAGCAACAAGTTATATGGTTTTGTTCTTGATAGAGGCTCAAAGACACCTAAAAATGAATGACATGGGCAAATCTGGACTTCTCCCACAAAGGACACATGTGCCAGCACTCTGGGAGTCTGCTCTGCATTAAAATGCATGTCAGTAAACCTCAGACACATGAATGTGTGGGAAGCAAACGCAGGATTCCAGCTGCAACAAATCCATTCACAAATATGAGGGATTGTTCGTGAACATCTGTCTGTAGTGTTCACCAAATGCTAATCCCAACAATTACAGTGTAACAGTAGCTGATGGAGGCAGATGCAAGTCCACATTTCCCATAACACTTTTCCCATTTCAACACATTCTTGCCAAATGTTCTGTTTGGCCTGGTCAAAAAAGCAGACTAGACCATAACCATGTAGTCAATTAGAGACTATCATTATCGCAGGCAATTCCATCTGAAGTTCCTTACCTTATAAACAAATCCATCTGGGCAACTGTGGTCATAAGTAAAGGCTTTGTATACCACAAGAAACACTATGCAGGCAAGGAATGCGAGAGCCAGACTTATGAGAATAGTGACCTACAAAAGAGGGATAATGTTACTCTACATATGTTAAAATGGCATATGAGCACACTCATAATTAAATGACTTACAGTAACAGCCATCCTAACAGACTGCAGTCTTCACTCCACTGTGCAGTACTTAACTAAGCATGATAATTGAATGAACGCTAGATCCAAGAGCCCTGAATTCTCACATCATTTCCATCCCCCACAGACCTTCAGGAGTGCACGTTCCTGCGTTTAACCCCTTGCAAATGTACAGATTTTGCTGTTCTCAGTGGCTTTGTGTTCCCACACTCTCAGCTGTCCAACCAGCAGTATCGTCTGTTGGCCCAGCAGGATCCACCAGCAACCAGAGCCACATTCGTGGTCTAATCTGTGCAGATAAGCTGCCTTATAACCACAGTGAGATCCTGCTTTTCTGATAGCAGAAGTAGGTGGGCAGGCAGGAAGAATGAAGCCTGAGTAGCAACATCCCTTTGTGCCCTCTGGGCGGTGTGACAAGGATAAATTGCGCCTCAAGTACCTCGCAAAAGATAGGGATGGAGAAATGGAATTCTTCTTTATTTATCAAAGCTCAAAAAGAATAGCCCCACTACCAACAAAGCCCAGTTTTTAAATCCCACAGCATGTCCAAGAGCAGGTGCAAGTGTTGGAGGTAGCAGACATAATATCCTCTTTGGGGCTCAAATACTCCCCCTCTCCTCATTGCCAAGCAGGTTACTTTCCTGTACCATTCTGTTTCTTTGCCACAGCAACCTTCACTCCAGCCCTTCCAGGTCCCTTGTTCATTCAACAGCAAGTTTTCCAGATCTCTGGACTGAGACCCTGATACTTGATTTTAGCTGAGCTGTGTCCTCCCCAAGAACTGAACAAAGGTCTCCCCTTCCCCAAAGCTTTCTTGGTCCCAACTGGTAATTCTGCAAATGCAGCATAAATGGCTCTGGACTTCTCCTGCCTGAATTACAGCAACCTGTCAAGACTGCTGTCTCACACTGATCAGGATTGGCATGGAAAAATATCATAACCCCTGGGGCTCCATGTTACCATGCAAACTAGAGCTCCTAATCAAATGAACTCACTTACAGAGGTGACGGGAGTGGGAACAGCAGTAGGGGAAATGTTTAAAGCTGTTGCATGGCCAGCAGCACGGGGAAGGCACTGCAGCAGCTCCCCAGTTTGCTCTGGCTCACTGCGACTGAGCACCAGCAGCACACATTTTGCAGGGTGTCTGCCTGCGCAGGAAGCAGCTGCAATGTTCCTGTGCTCAGTGAGCTCTAAGAGCTCACCCTGAGGAAGCTCCTATAGCAGAAGTTTGAGGTCAGGCATAGGTTTACAGGAAGGACAGTGATCAGTGACGCTTTTTGCTACCAGCAACCTCAATCTGTTTGCTTCAGAATCCCACTTTTTTATCACGGCACCAGAAGCCAAGCCCAGGGCTGCAAATTTTCCCTGGTTACAGCAAAAGCCATCCACTGAGAGAACTGCAGTGGTGGGAAGTGGCAGGGACTGTATGCCCGCCCTACACTAATGCCCCTGCCTGCCTGCAGGCATTCTACCACGTCACCATGCACGTGCTCATCCTCCAAAACATGTCCCCACCCCAGAATCAGGGCTGCACCCACCTCTGCTAAAGGCATCATTTATTGCCCTAACAAGGAAAAGACACAAAGCTCCATCTAGTCATTCTAGCTTTTTAAAGCTCCATCTAGTCATTCAGGGCTCATCCACCGTTTTGTTGTTAGTTATGTCACAATCCTCTTCACATTCTTGTATGGGTGTTCAAGGAAATGGAACAGTAGCTACAGGCAGAAGCTGTTCCTTAACGAATGCACAGGAGACTGGTGATGGTAGAAAGTGGGAAAACACAGAGATAATTCCTACAGTACAGTGGGCAGGCTTGTCAGGAACAGAAGCTAATAAGGAGCAAGCTGGCCACATCTCAGAGTTCATCAATAAGATATTATTAATAAAACAATAATACTAGGTAATACTAGTAATACATCAATAAAGAAGCTTAATATTGGTTCACACTGAATTTTGCACTAATTCTCTCCTTCAGCCATTCTAGGAGCTGTAATTCTGAGAACCTGTATGATATGCAATCCCTGCACAGACTCAAAGGGGCCACTGGAACTGCTTGCAATGTAAGAAAAGGCTTCTCACCCTCACCAATCCTGCAGAAGGATGCACTGCCTGGTGAGATGTACTCCTGCACTGCACACAGCACGTTGGGACTGTTACTTGGAGAAGCTAAGGCACCCCTGGTGAAGCCACCTGCAGCGCTGGAAGATCCAGAGCTACAATTGTGGTGACTGTTTTAAGACAAAAAGAGCGAGCTGAAGGTAAATCTGCATGCATGTTGTTAAATCTGACCCAACACACCCAGTCAAAACTCAGGAGAGAGAGGTGTGGAGACTACATCTAGCAGGAGAGATTCACAAATTCATTGTTAAGTCAGAATATTTTAGAATAAAGTGTAAAAGGTAAGAAGATTGGGGCTAACAGGCTTTTCCAATGATGAACAGGTCACTGGAGCCCCAACCTGCCTTTTAGAGTAACTGCTCATATTAACCTCCTCCTTGGGGCCTAATCTGCTGCAAAATGGGTCAGTTAAGCAAAAGGCAGCTGCAGAGGGGGAAGCACTTACTGCCAGATCTCGTAAGAGAACATATGTAAGAGAGTCCTGGTGTGCTGAAATGGAAGCTACTAGAAAAGGAGAGCAGTTGTAGGAATTGCACTGGTCTGACCAAGACAACAGGGGCTCTACCCCCTCTCCATCAAAGCACGCTTGCCTGCACGTTTGAACAGAAAGTTTTCAGACCATCCTTCTGGTAGCCCATGGGTTCCCAACCTGGGAAGCCATTCTCCTTTCATAGCGCTGAAGAGGAAGAAGTCTTAGTTGGATTCAAGGGAGATGGAAATGGAATTTGCCATGATTTCTGCCCCAAAAAGTAGTTATATTACACCTGAAAAAAGGGAAAAAGAAGTCACTTTGAAAAAGTATTATCAGAAGGAGAGAATTCCTGGATTAAGCATGCAAACACTCTCTCCTTTTTCCAACAGGAGACCTGAGAAAAGATCCCTTTGTAGAAAAGCATCTCCCCCTGTAGAATACATGTTCATCAACTCTTCCCCATTTAAAAGGGGAACACGGTAGGCTTGGTACTTCTGAGTTGGGAAAGTAAGAATTTATGTAGTAATACAAAGATGACAATGAGGTAAGTTCCCTTTGAGGTTAGTTTGAAGGCACTAAAGCAAGATGCACACCTTGCTCTACCAAAGCCAATGCTCAGAAGGCAGCCCTGGCTAGAAATTCAGAAATAAGGAATGCTCAGCTCTCCAGAATGGCTGCTCTGCTCTAAATACAGTGCACAACGAAAAAAGAAATCTTGCCTAGGTTAAGCTGAAGGAACAAACTTGTGCTCAGGGCAAAGGAAAAGAAAAAGAGCAATGAAATTACACTGAATGCATAGAGCGTAATTCAGTGAGTACCTCTTGTTCCTGAGAAATAAGCAGCTGCTCAACCACTAGCTTTCTTTAGCAAATACAATCTTCATCATCAGGGCTAGCAAGAGCTGCACACCAGCAGGACACATACACCCTGTGCTATGATTCCCCCTGCCCTAATAACTACCTGGTCCTTTTCCCCCTCTCTGCATCATCATTTCCTCCATCCCAGTAGGATACATCAGGGCTGACCGCACACAGGGAAGGGGCTGTGAAAGGGGAATATCCCTAAACAGTCAGATGTTTCCCTCACCCAGAATGACTCCATGTTTGCCTTCCCCAAGAGATGCCACCAAAGCTGCTTTTAAAGCTTCTCACATTGAGCCAGTTAAATTAGCCATGTTCTTCCTTTAGCCTTCAGAAAAAAAGAAAGAACCGAGCTGTCCAGAGCAAGCATGAATGTCCCTTCTTTTGCTATATCCCACGAACATGCACAGCCTATGGAAATGACCGTCAGCAATACGATTTGACTAGTTCCTTTCCTCTTGTCTGCTCACTTATCCCCTAAAACCAGTAAATTCCCCTCTGCTCTCTCGCTCTGCTCTGGCAAAGTGCTGACACCCAATTCATGACCTCCCAGGAGCAGGTCCCTCCGCTGAGCTCTCTCCTCCCTCAGGGGTGTAACTGAGCCTGTTCTCACCTCCCTCCTGCCCTTTCATGCACTGGCAAAATTACAGTGTGACACAATATTACACATGATGATACATAGCGCAAAATTGCTCTGGGATGAAATGTCATGTAAGATGTTAAAACCCAGAAGAAAGGGAAGAAAACCACCCCCTGGATATTTTGCCATGCCAGAGCTAAAGACCTACCTCTCTAGCTATTCCAGAGTGTACAAAGCTTCATTAACATTCAAACACCAAAGAATCACAGAGCTGCAATACCTAATAAACCTCCACTTTTTTTTATGATTAACATGAACCTTGGCAGTCTCTACGCAATATAAACACTCACAGAGGGGAAATAAAATTTAGTGAGCAGATAAAACCTAGAAGTGCTGCAGGCATGAGTCTGTCACATGTGACTGCTCGAGCGGGTAAAAGAAGGGGGGGAATCAGCCTGCCTTTTCCCGAAAGTCTTACATGACTCCCATAGGCTCCCTTAGGAGGGGGAAGTCTGCTGGAATGGAGAAGAGAACATCATTACCACACCAAAAAACTTCCCATCCTCCACAAAACATAGAAAGGGGCCCTTAACATCTGTCAAAGATGATGTCACCTCTAATCAGTAACAGTCTGCTTGGCTTGTTTTCTCCCCACCTTTCCCACAGATGAAGTACATCTTGCATTTTCACAACAGCATGGATAAAAATTGTGTGTGCATATATATATATAAAAAAGTTGCCACTAGGTTTCGCTCCATCTAATTGCAGTGGAGTTCCAGTTAACCTGACTTTTATGCTGTCCACCAACGTACTCTTCCTACTCTCTTTGACTTCAGCAACTGACCATGTGGGTTAGGGGTTGTTTTCATCAAAAATTCCCTTTTTCCCTCTCTAGCTATAGTGAAAAGCCTTATTTAAAAGCAAACTAGAGAGCAATACCCCATCCAAACAGCATTGTTTCAACAGCTTTTTCCATTGCAACGTTTCTACATATTGTTTTCCTTAGCAAAAATTTTCTGGTTTGAGACCTTGGTTTTCAGAGAGAGCACTTCACTCCCCAGAGAAGTCGACAAGAGCAGGGAGCTGCTGGTCACTCCAAAAATCAAGCCTTAGGGGCTTTGACAGCAGTATTGGTACCTGCTGGGCTACAGAGCCTGCAGGTAGCTACACACCAGCACAGGGCTGTTACTGACTGTCACACAAACCAGCGAGGTGTTTCGGTGCCTTAGAGTCCTGGAACGCTCTGGAAATACCTGGGGTTAAAAAGGAAGCAGAGAAAGGTGGATCCTGAGCAGAGGCTGATGGGGATATGACTGCACAGAGCAGATATTCACGAGGAAGGATGTTCAGGCAGTGTAGGTGGGGGAAGGGTCTGTCAGCAGATGGCAGTTCCCTCAAATTTATGCACTGTTTGAACTGAGTTGACAAATATTTTTTTTCCCAGTGGGGACTGGATGCAGACGGCTCTCTATTAGTATTCAGCACCCGACCTGTGCTGGTGAGTTGTGGGGGTGTGGTTTCGTTCCCACTTAAGCCACATATTACTTGCATTAGCAGCTGGAGGAACATAACTTATAATCATTCCACCTTTATGTTGTGTTTGCAGGCTCCACTGATGCTGTCACACACTGCAAGGACTCAGCATAAAAATGGTAAAAAGAAATTGGAGAGAAAAAAATAATATGGTCATTCAAATAAAGCCACCTCACAGTGAAACACAGAGGACGACATCCTACAAAACTGTGAAGTAACACCTTCTGAAGAAGTAAAAGGTTGTTTTTTCTAACCCAAACCACAATTAATCAATTAAATTAGTCACAATTAATCTATTCACTCTGTGAATCTAATCAATTTACTCTGTACAATACGGTCGGCAGAAGGAGCTCAGTAAGATTCCAAAAGGATGAGCCATTCGTATGGAAAGCCACCACAGGGGTTGAATTAGGGCTTAGTAAAACAAAAGGCACAGCCCCCTCTTCCCCCACCAAATTCTCCTACTTGATGGCATAAACCAGTCATTTAGACCCAGACCCACAAAGGCAGTCAGGTGTCAAAACCTTCTTTCGTTTCCTACAGGATACTAGAATCAGCAGGCACCTTCTGGAGGCTTAGGTGTCTTCAGAGGGGTAAGAAATTGTCCATTTTGGGTTTTCACACACTGCTCTGACACATCTGCCTCTGGGTCACTAAAACGGGTTTCCAAATGAGATGGTCAGTTCATCTGGCACAGCACTGCAATCCTTGTGCTCCACTGCTAAAGCTTAAACCCATCACTGCTCATGCATGGGCAGCAGCTTTATCAGATCTTGTCTAAAACCCATTTGGAAAGATCACTGTGCTGCCCCTTCTTTGGGGGCAAAACAGCTGCAATCAGCCCAGCACTGGAGGAACTCGGCAGGTACCACCTGCTGTCTGTGGATCAGGCATAAGCCCCAGGTGCCCAGGCATTTGAGACCACCCTCCATTTTCCACTTCAGTGGAGCAATTCTCAGGATGCAAACAGATGAATGATGAGATCTCTGTTAATCTGTCTGAAGAAAACAGCGCAGAGTATCTCTCCTGTGCTCACGTAACTCTTGTGAGAGGTAGCAAGCAGGGGTTTTCATCACTGGGGGTGATACTTCCTAGATATCAAGCACGACTTTTTTTCTAAACCTGGCAAATAGATGTTTGCCTCTGGACACCTTTTGGACTGCTCAGAGCAAGCAATACATATGCTTATATACACTCAGAAAGGGAGCACAGCCAAGAAGATGCCACAACCGGGAGAAGCATTGCTGTCTATAGGAAAATAAAGCAGACAAGCAGCACCCGGAGAAGAGTTAATGCTCTCAGAGTGTAGAGTGGTGTGTTACTGTGAAGGAGATCAGTTTAACTGCCAAGTAAAGGACATTTAACATGGAAAAATCCCTACAAAATTCTGCACAGTCTTCCTAGTCTTAGCAGCTGTAATGTGAATAAGGTGAACACGGGACCTAGAAGCCAGATGCCTCAGACCATTCCCACACCACAGTCTCACCCTCTTCACATTCAAGTTTTTCACAAAAAAATGCCACCACTTATGCCACATCTAGTTCTCCAAGATACCTTCAATGTTGCTGGGTATGGAGAAATTTTGTGACCTTTAACAGGTAATTCAGTTGAAGAAAGGAGAGTGAGAAATTCAGGAGGGTAATCCTTTCCCCTTCATTCTATAACTTCTTCCAGCTGATCATGAGATGTAAGATTGACAACATTAGATCTCGACATGAAACCTACAGCTCAGGTAAAAGACACAGGAGCACTTCCCAGCTCCAGATCCAGCTGTCTGTCCTGGCTAACTCCCACCTGTATGCCAGCATGAAATCCAAGTGTGAACCTCATCACTTGAATCCAGATTGCTATCATAGGAAGGCTCAGGCATGTAGGCAGGGAGGGAGCCACAGGCTAAAAGGACACTTGGATGGATCAACCAGGGGGATAAGAAGCCTGAAACACTCCTCAAGATGAGCTGCTCCGCTGTTTAGACTCAGCCAAAGAAATGGTGCACTGCATTGCCCAGCATACTGTTACACAGCCTGATCCATTCTGCAGGTAAAAACGATTTGGCTGCACTTCTTCAAAATGGCATTTCACTCTCGATTGTTAGTGATCTTTTTGTAATAAGTTGCTGATTGTGCTGATTTTATGGCAGCAGCTTAGCCTCTGAAATTTTGAAAGGCTAACTGCAAAGAAGTGACACAATTGGGTCGTCATATTTGCTTGGCACTGTTCAAGAAGATGTAGGATTTGTCCTTCATTATTACAGCACAGCTTCACTCCAGATGGTGTCCAGATTCTTAAGTAGTATCTTATAAGATGCTCTGTAAGAGGGAAATGTCCTTAGTCACGTACCTAAACCTTCAGAGCTATGGGAAAATACTCGTTAGTGCTGCATGGCTTCTTTCATGAAGCTAAAGTGGTTTTTCAATCCTTTATCTTAGAATTCATAGCCATAAACCAATTTGGCCACAATTCTCCTGAGAACACTGAACACCATCCATGATAATGGTATAATCTTGGGGTCCCAAGCCATCTCATATCTGCTCCACTATTTCATGGGTTTCTTTCAGCCCAGCAATCAAAGTCCAAAAGACTCACAGAGTGGAGAAAAGAGAAGGTCATTTTTCCAACTACCCTAAGCCCCAAAGGTATCCACTTGAACCAGCACTAGCTGTCTCTGAGCCAGTTTGCTCTCCCAGCCATGTCGCCATTGGCTCTACCCATCTCTGCACACACCACCCCACCACGACTACACCAGTGAACCTTTCCAGGTTTACAAATCTTAAAAAGAAACGACTGTCTTCTGAGATGACAAAGTACCGACCAGCAATTCCTCTGCTCTGCACCTGGTAATGCTGTGCAGCACGAGTGTGGAACAAGAACACCATGTTTCTAAGCAATTTGTCAAATAATTAAATTATGCACACTATAACTAGCTGGCTCAATTATATTAGCCTGTCTCCATCATGTAATATAATTTCTAGTGGCTGTTTAGGCACTAATAGCCTTAGATCTTTTCAACTGTATCTGGTGCCAGCTGTGGTCTGCATGATGTTTTTCTGTGCCAAGTCGAAGCCCTCAAATGGAAAATTCATGGCTCGGTTTCCAAGACCCAATCCTTATGGAAGTTCTAAAGTGTCATTTCAATAAGGATGCTTCCACCACTGAACACTGGTGAATTTCCACTTAAGTAAATAAAAAGCTCTGGTTTGCTTTTTCTTTTCTTCCATTTAATGCCATAAAAAAAAACCCCTTCAACAGAATAGGATGGTATACTGAGATGTTTTAAAATTGTTTCTAGGAACACCAAAAAAATACATGACCATTTTAGCAGACCATACAGGTATTTAAAGGCCTTTTCCCTCTCCTCCTATAAAAAAATTTTCTTTATTTTCCAGTTATCATAAGCCTTCCATCCTTAGATCTGTGACTCTGCAACCTTCAACAGAAAAGAAGCAAAACCCCAAAATTAAACAAGGAGAGTGACTCGGGAATGCTTCGTATAGAGCTGCTTCTTTTCCCAAAGCCGTGGTCCTAACAACACCTGACATACCATTTCATCAGCTGAGCAATGCTGGAAGAGGCTTCCTCCCAGACAGCTAATTTGAGATGTTTTCTCAGTTAGTGGGATTGCAGCAGATACATCATCTCCACAGTGACATGCTGCAATTTCCCACTGCATGGTGCAGTCTTGGCTGTGACAATTCCTCCAGCCACTTCAGGTGGGACGACAATGGATGCCTCAGCTCATCAAGGGCCCTTTTCAAATGCGTTAACAGGAATACAAGATAAATTCAGTCATCAATTAAACGTCTCCTTGCCTACCCTTTACCAGCCAAGACTCAACCTCTGAAGAGTCTCATACACGCAAAAGCATCCCCTCTCCCTGCTTCCCTCACATTGGACTTGGTGTAGGGACAGCATTGGCAGCCCTGAGGAAAAATGGGTCCAGGGATTAGCACACAGCAACAGATACTGTGGGAAACGCAAGCTGAGCTCTCTGCTCCACTGCTGCCTTTCTTTGATGCTTGACACACACTTAGGGTCAGCTCCACAACTTTCTCCCCACTGGTACTTACAGACACTCCAGCAAGATCCATCCAAAGCTGCAAGTGTCTAAGTCCCCAAAAGCTTGGCTTTTTCTGGGCCCTTGCGTGCAAAAGCACTTGAGCACCAACACCAGGCCACGGCCAAGGATCAGGCTGGTTCTAGGGGAAAGCTGAGATCTGTTTGCCTTATGAAATTACCTTCTTCCACAGGCAGGGCAATTTTCAAAGGAAACCTTTCAGACTTCAGTATTGATGCACCGGGCTCAGGTACAGAATGGTATTCCTCCAGGCACCTTTTCTTGTGTATTTGCCTCTTCCATCACTTTCTGATCTTACAAGTGATACTAACATTTTTCTCATCAGCCACCAACAACAGAAGACTGTATTTAAAAATGCCCAGAACAATTTAAGCTCTTTATATGTCAGGGTAAAAAACAGTCCTCTGCCACTCCCCAGTCCCATGGACTTCTTAGATTAATGAAAGTCAAGCTTGCACAAATTAAAACACCTTTATTCAGTGCACTCTTGTGATTAAAAAAAAAAATCAATTGGAAGTTTGTTCCTTCAAGAAGGTCAACATATTCACATGCATTTCAGCATCTATGTCTACCACCACAGGTCAGGAAATAAAGCTAATAATACAGCAGCATTCATGGTCCGGTATACCATTTTTCTTTAAAAACTTATTATGTGGGTGCTTCACACGAGGACAAAGCGAGGAGTTGGCGAGCAAAGCATCCCCTGGGTAACTTAAGAATTAAAAGCCTTTCCATTTTAAATTAGAAATGTGAAGCTTTATTGCTGCAAATGACTTACAAAAGCTACTCTTTAAAAAAACAAACAACAAAAATGAATAATCTAGACGATTATTGTGCCTTCAAAGGCATGAGGCCAGTTCCATTAGCTGCGGATCTGACCCAACAGGCTTAATACATCTGCAAGTACTAACAGGAGAGAGCTCAGGTCTGTTTAACATTCAGTCAGCAGCCTGGGCTGCATTATAAATAGAGAGAATGAAACATTGAAAAAAAATTGTATGAGTGAAGCATTTCACTTCCCTGATTTTTTTTTTTTTTTAAACATTCTGTGGTTCATGACTGCCAATAGACTTTGCCTTGGCTTCAGTCAGCTGAAAACTCTTTCCTTCTCCACCCCATTCGACCCCTTTTGCTACATTAGCCAAACTAGCATTAAGTGTATGTCGTTCCACCTCAGCTGCTGACAAGAAAATTACGCAACAAATAGGGTTTACCGAGGGGTGGCCGAGGTACCAGAACAAAACATGGCATTGTGTTGTTGAAGACAAAGCTGCAGTGTCAGAATCATTCAGGCTAAATGGAAACTGCAATTACATTTTTGTAATTAGTGGAATGGGTATCTCCATGCATCTCCATTAGGAAACATGTTTCCAAGCACTTTGATCCAAAGCCAAGGGTCAGTTGAGGTTTCTGCTCTCTAAGTCCTTTCTTCCCCCACTATATCACGGTTTAGAAAATTCAGATTCAGCAGGTCTACCCTTAGTCATGTGAATGTTCTCTATGACTTCCATTTTTAGACATTTTCTGCATAGCAATTAACTTTCTTCTTTTCTCCAAAAATCAATTAAAGGAAAAAAATAACCCTGAATAAATCTCTTCAGCTGATTACTCTGTCAGTGCTTGCAGATGGCAAAAATAAAATGTATTTGAGGTGGTTTTTTCTGACTGTGCATTTCTGTAAAAAAATAAAATAAAACAAGAATACACTTTAAGGAATGATCCATTTCATATAAAAGTCATGTCTTTTTCTTTGCTTTGCTAGATGGTCCCTAACCTAATCTTATACAGCACTCTAATATACAATAGTTAAAATATACTTTTCTTCTCTGTGTTTTCAACATGAAAACTTTTCCTGGCTTTATCTTCTTGAGAACTATTCTATACCAGAAAGCTAGGTATAAGCCGGGAACTCTTACAAAAACCACAGCCTTTTACCCTGACAGGGGAAAGCTTGCAGGGTTTATAGTACCATACCTGGGGATGGGATCAGAAACATGTTTTCTGGCAGCTGAGCCACAAATCCACATTCGGTTCATCCTCACAGCTCTGAATTGTCACTGATGATCACAAATGGCTCCATCGATCTACCTCCACGTAGGCTGTGAGACCAACTAGAACAGATAGGACCTATCCTCTTCTCTTCCCATTACAGCCAAAGGAAGAGAAGAATAATTTCTGAGCTCAGGCAGAAAGATGATGAGCAACATTTCTCACTTCCTTTCATACACACAACGGAGAGTCTAAATCCATGCAGGTGGTAGTTTGCATCAGATGTAAGCAGACGCAAAGCCACAGCAATGTATTTGTGAGAACGGAGGAACTGTGACCCTCTGCATTGCAGTGGAAAATATTCAACCTCTGAGAGAATGCAAAGTGGGGATTCAAACACAAGTGACTCCACCGCTGTCTGGAGAAGACTTAGGTGAAGTGAGGGCTGCCTGCCACCCCTGCAAAAAGAACATACCCACTGCCTCGGAGCCCACTGGGAAAGGACATTGCCTGATGATAGTTGAGAACACCCAAATGGAGTGAGTAAGCCCCCAAACCACTCCCTGGAGACTGAAATCAACCCCTTCGTACTGCCACCTCTCCAAGCCCCTGTTGAACACAAGGCTCAAGACGGAACCACTACACACCACCCCCAACACTGCTGCCAGTGCAACAAGATGCCTGAATGCTATTGCCACTGCTCCCCTGTGCCTGCTACCTTGCTGATTTTCCTCTACTTTGTCCCTTGTTCTCCTGGATCACACAGCTCATCCAAGTGCTGTGTAGCCTGGAAACAACATCTCAGCCACATTAGCAATTACCACCAAAGTGAGAAAAATCTCTGTGTATTAGAGCATGCTTCCTCCCTTGAGCACCACTCACATTAGTCAGTATAATGGGATCTTTCAGCAGCCACTCTGCATCTTCCAGATAACCGACGTGATGTGGCAGTTGCCATGGTAACATTGTTATTTAGGGGATTTTCCCCCAGCCACTCTGCATCTTCCAGATAACCGACGTGATGTGGCAGTTGCCATGGTAACATTGTTATTTTAAGTATTAAAAATGAAAATTATCCTGTTCACACTCAGAGGAGTTCTTTCTCTGTGAGTTACTCCTGCCCTGTGGTAACTTAACAATAAAAGGAACCTTTAAATTTATCTAGCTATTGAATGGGCACAACGAAAAGCTCCATGCCATTTTTCTGGGATTCACTCCTTTGCAGATTAGAGGAAGAACTACCAGCATAAAGCAACAGCCTATGGTGAAAGCAGAACATTCTATGGAGAAGTCTGCAGGAACCGTGGCATGGAAGGAGAGTTTGTGAAGGGAGAGCAAAGGGAGCAGAAACATTTGGGGCTGGGGGTATGTGCAGCAGAGCAAGGGAGAGTTGCCACCTACACAGCTGCAATGGTGATGTGCCCTTTAAAAACAAGGGCAGATTGGGCACGTAGGTAAGTGTATGTGATCAGGGAAACAAGGTGTTTCTCACAGCTACACTCTTGACGCAGTCATTTGGCGGTCCAAAGGCCACGCAGCAGTTCTCTGCACCACACCATACACCTTGTACTCACTTCTCAGCGGCTATTACCTACAGAAAGAAAGGGATCAAGACCTGCTCCCCACCTTTCTCCACAAGCATATGAACCTGGGACTTCCCTTCCCTCTAAACTGCAATGCCTGTCACACGAGGATCCTTCTGCCCAAAGATCTAGCTGGATACCCAGGGTAAATTCTAGTGGTGCAAGCAGGGGAAGCATTTTCCATTTCAGCAAAGCTGTTACCAACAGCAAATCAAGCCCTGGCCTTAACCCAGAAAAAATCTTCCTTCCTTAGGAGCCAAGCATTTTTGATAAGGAACAATTATTGCATCGATGCCTGTTTTGTAGGGCGTGGCTGGAGACAAACTGATTTTGTTCTAAGACTTTCACATTAGGTCAGAGGAAAGTAATTGTTTCAGTATGAGCATTTCACTGTCAGAATGATTTGAATGGGTTCCACTATATTTTAAGAACCTGATGAAAAGTGTGGTGATTGATTATGTTCACTGGTTTCTGGATCTGCATGTATCAGAGCAGTTCATGGCAGATGGAGGAGAGCATTGATCTAACGATAAGTATATTGTCACTGCATACTCAACAGGAACGGATCAGAGAGCCAGAGACTCTGAAAACGCATCTTGTAGCAAAAAGAGTGACGTTCCCAGTCTTCCTCAGCGCAGTAATGATCAATACTTGCAGATGTTTTTTCCAGGTAGATAAATTGCTCACAAAAAAAATCTTAAAAATCTCAATTTCTCCCCCATCCACCCACTCCCAACTTGTTCTGTTAAAGACAAGTACATAGTTTAATTGTTTCAACTTTGAAAGACCAATAACTTCAACTTTCTGAAGAAAATGATCATAAAAAAAGAACTGTGGAAGACTTGAGAAGTCAAGTAACTATGGTAAGTAACTATCACCCAGTTACTACTCATTAAATCACTGCCTCTCTAAAAAGGCAGTAATGAATAGCAGATAACAGAGGTCAATCAAACAGGTTGCGCATGAACTTACTTGGGTAACAAAGAGAGCAATTTGTGCAAAACCAGTAACCGACAGGCAGTTAACGTGTGTCAACCCGATGTCTACACTGTAAGCCTACGCTGAATGACCTCTCAAGTACCTGGTTTTTGGAGCTACAATAGGCTGGGCAAGCTCAGGGCTAGCACAGCTCTACCTGTGCTCACTGGGTCTGACTGGATCGAGAACAAAATCCATCAGCAATTATTCTCCAGCTTGTTTCTTCCTAAGCTGGGTGCTGATGTCTTGAACAAAAGCTTCAGTTAAGTGACAGTCAAGAAAGTAGGAGAAACCCACTCTCCACCTTATAAATGCTTCTGGTTGACTTCTGTGTTATCCGGACTGGCTCAAGACAAAAGGAGTCACTGGAAACCCTGTTCTCCAGAGGAACAAGACTTCATTCAATGGGTAACTTGCTTGAAAAGCAAAAGACCATTTGTTTTCATTTCAGTACTGATAGAAAGAAGTAAGAGCAGAAACTCATGGGAATAATGATACCTGCATATGAGAGATTCTTCTTAAAGACTGTAACATACGATACCACTGGCAAAACAAAGCAGTAAGCCCTACCTCAAATGCAAAGGTTGACCTGTTGTCCCACAAAGGCGCGGGATAGTCAGTCATCACATTTGCAGACTTTTTCTATGTCATCACTGGATGGCAAAGCATGGTAGCATGAGCTACCTTTGAAGCATGCAAAATGGAAGGCACACACCAGACACCATTGCCCTCCAGACTGAGAAACCCTGGTATACATCACTACTACAAAGTATGATCTTTGCAGTTCAAAAACTTCCTAGAGGGACACACTCCAAAGGCATAAACAGTCTGGAGGAGGCAAGGTCTATAAATCACTGCCAGTCAGCTTAGAAAAAATGTTGTCATTGCCTCTCTGTGGAGGAGTAAAATGATAGAAGAGATTTCTTTTATGTAGGGATGGCTCAACCATAAAGCTATTTTAACATAATTTTCTTGTATCCCATCTACACAACTATTTAAACATCTGTTATAAAGTATGTATGGGGTGACTCATCCAGCTGAGGAATAAGCCTAATTGGTCAAACTTCCAGGACACTCTGTGCTGAGCTACAGAGAATCATAATCTCATCAATTAGGAGATGTGACAAGTTGCAGAAGCCATCTAGAATTCCTGGAAGAGGTAGTGTGAAATAAGAACCGTTGCCTAGGGACAGTCTCTTCTTTATGGTAATTAAAGAGCTCAGATCTGTTCTATTCTGGATGGATGAAAAATATGCATGCATAAGCTTAAATTCTGGCTGTGGCTTGCTCATGCAAGAAAGTTGTCTAATAATTCATTAGCCTCTTCAATAAAAGATATCCAAAAGGCAGAATAAAGGGCATCTGTGGATTTGACTGTCATGTTCATATGGTCCCAAAATACCCCCCCAAGATCCTGCTCTTCTGTATAATGCAGCTACATGACTCAGAGAGAATGAAAAGAAAAAAAAAAGAAGAGAAAACAGAACAATTTGGGAAGATTTTCCTTCTTCCCTGGGAGCATTTCCATACTAAGTGACCAAAAGTAGAGAGGAAAGAAGCACTTCATAGACTGAAACAGAAACATCAAAAGCCTCTCAGGAGAGGTTATTAGTGGGTCAGGAGCACAGCCACAAATATGGAGTCCAGCAGCACTTTTCCACACATACTCATTAACTTTGCCATATTTTTGTTTGAATTGATGATAATTCTACCATTTGGGTGAAAAATAAAATACAAGACATCTCACTTTGTATTTTCCAGTAGCAGACAGGAGAGGACCTCTTGGCAATTTCTTTGCATCGTCTTCCTGCGCAGTCTCTTCCCAAACATACAGGTACCACGTGCTGAGGCATATCGCTCCTCATACACAGCAGCAGAGTTGTAGTAGCAAAACAGCTCCCCATGAACCCTTGACTTCAAGCATTGCTGTGGACTCACACTAGTTGTACATTCTTTTCCAGTACAACTCTCGCATATTTGGAGTGCACTAAACCAACCGACAATTTATATTTGGGTGGACTATTGGCCTTCCCCTCCACCATTTCTCTTGCAGAAAATCAATGGGATGATACTCTTGTTTCTGCCAGTGTACAGGTCCCAACAGCTGGCTCCAGTGTAAATGAACACTTCGATTTTAATCAGCATGTTAGCAAGAAGTTGCAGATAATATTTCCAGCACACCACACACTGGAAGGCTCCACAAAGCAACCAGCCAGCAAAAGAAAATGTGATGATCTCATTTATATTGTCTTTTTTTTTTAGCTTTTAAAAGTGCAGCCAAACTGAGATAAAAAAAGTTAAGTATTTACTATGATTTCCTCTTACAAAAACCAAATGTACAATGATTTCATCAGTATCAGATAATAGGCCTGCTTATAACCAGAGGGCAGTATTTTTAATAACTTCACTAAAAATATGCACTGGTACAAAAATGTGGTGACATAAAAAAAAGTACAAAAGGTAATGAAATATTACCTATTATCTCAGCTCATTTTTGTCAGGAAATAATACTACAAACTTAATACAGTACAAGGAAGCCTTATGAAAAGCAGGCAGGGAGAGGCTTATGGTCTTATCCAGTATTAGACGAGAGGCTGAGTGATTAATAAGTTGACATTGAAGAGCGGAGAATAGAAATCATATGGACTTTAGGGAAAAGAAACAGCTTAAAAACTAAACTGTCATGCTGCCAGGCTGCAGAGGAAGAGGCACGGCTCCCACAGCCATCCCACCGCGCACAGTAAAGGGGAAGGCAGCTTAGACCTCTGCCAGCGCTGCGCGCACAGCTGGAGCCGCCAGCTCCCCGCGCGGGCTGCTGTGCAGTCCTCGTGCACACAGTGGGGAGAGCAATGGAGAACCACACTGGAAACAGGGAGAGGAGAGCTAAAAATACGTGGAAAAGAGGTCTGAGTACAACAGCAAGTTGGGCATTTAAAGAATGGGGAAAACGAGATACTCTGTAGAAGGAGTAGATGACATGAGATTTATCCATTCTGGTGGATGAGCTCCATATCTAACCTATGGGCCTCCAGCGTACACAGTGCGTAAGGATGAGATATTCTTGATTGCTTTTTTTAAATAAAAAGGCCAGATCTTTTGATGGGATTGAAATCTGACCTTAACACTGCCCAGGGCTGCCAGTATAAATTTTAAACACCCAGTGAAGCACCCTTGCTTACAAACTTGTACAGTGCCATTTATCGTGGGTCGCAAGCCAACTCATCACTTCCAAGAGACTCTACATTTACTGTTGTTTCTCAGGCACGTTGTGTCTGGTTCCAATTTGTACGTAGCTCACACTGAAGAATGTCTGCTGTGGTTTTCACAACTGGAGATCTCGCTGTGGCTAATTTGCTATTTACTTTACTAGTGGTACCAACAGAGAGTCACTACTGGTGGTAAATATGTAATACATGAGTACTGGGCACGCAATATGATCAGTGAAGAACTCAGTCAAAATCAACAGCATGTAAGCCTTTGGTGAGTAATTTAGATCAAAGCATGTGATGCCCACTGAAGAAAAAACCCAGGCTATAAACAGCTATAAACATTTATTCACAGACCTCTTAAAAATAAATTATGGCACTAA
The DNA here is from genome assembly GCF_000710305.1 of Buceros rhinoceros silvestris. Classification (NCBI taxonomy): domain Eukaryota; kingdom Metazoa; phylum Chordata; class Aves; order Bucerotiformes; family Bucerotidae; genus Buceros; species Buceros rhinoceros. The sequence continues at coordinate 15,243 of NW_010407819.1, read as the reverse complement.
ACATACTGCATGAAAGCAACAGAACCGTCCTCGTGAAATATACGTCAGTGAATTTCTGGAATAAACAGAAAGGTGCCATTCCATAGTGCTTCAGAAGAGAGAGGCCAAACATTTCTCCTTTCAGCAAGCGGAACAAGCCTTACCTTGAAGTTTATCAAGGGTGAAGGGCAACAATTTTTCCTGGATCACATTCCAATTTTAAAAGTGATAGTTTTCTTCCGAATTACTAGAAATTAATTATAACAGGTTTTTTTATTTCTTTCAAAGCTAAGAACAATGTGGCCAAATGAAACACTATTTAATTTCATGAGTCAATTCCTTTTAATGTCAAGGACGATACTCCCTTCACAAAAATTTATAAGCCCAATCCTAGCTTGTCAAGGAGCAGGACTATACCTAGGCACTGCCTACTCTCTCTGTTTTCTACTCAAATCACTTGTATTTCCTCTGACTTGGGCAATGTGAAATCAGATCTCACAGTTTTATCACCCCCATGCTCTGTGGTTTAGAAAAGTACCATATCTTCTCAATGAAAAGGGAGAAAATACTGGCAGCTACACGCTTGAGAGTCTAATTTTAGGAGGAACTGAGCCATTCTAATATGCTGCAGTCAACAGGAACTGGGGACACTCAATAATTCATGAGTTTCTTCCCATGTTTGAACAGAGCCTGTGGAAAATTTCTCAAGGAAACACTTTTCATCAGAAAATTCCAATTCCTGTGAACCAGAACTGTTTACAGGACAGGATATGCTTGGATACTTGTCTAGTATCTCCTTTTTTATCCAGCTTGAAATGCCTTTTAATCTATAATAATATAATTATATAATAATATTTTAAATATGAAAAGGGTTGTTTGACAAGACAAAAGAATTTTTAAAAGGCAAAACACACTGTTTAAATCAATGCTCACTGTGATTTTTTTTTATTCTTTTTAAAGACAAATGTTTGAGAAGATAAAAGATTCAAACTTGTTTTATTGTCAAGCAGGGCTGGAAAATATTTTCATAACTTTTCCTGGGAAAAGGAAAACATTTCCTAATTTAGTTTTAGTTATGAAGGTATTTTCATGCCTGTCATAAAAAAAAAGCAGCTTTATACTGATGCAGATAAACGTCTCTTTGACCCTAGTGATGAGTGGAGTCTTAAATTTGTTATGTCTTTACTGTCACTTTGATTCAGTTATTTTAAAATGAATACGTTCGCATCAGAAGGCAGCGGAATAACCAGTTCTTACCTTTAGTCTTTCTGTTACACCATCAGTGAAACTGACTGTGAATTCAGCAATTTTGGGCACTCTGAGTTTTCCTTTGTTCTTCTGGTCAGGCTGATATTCTGTTCTTGTTTTCACAATTACCTGGAAAATACCAACACTTTTAAGGTTTCTGCACTGCAGCCTAACTTGTTGTTGTTGTTATCTAAGCTTTTCTATATAATCCATCCCCTGGACCTACACAAGTATCTCGAAACCATAAATTAACTCAAACTCATCAACAGGACCTGAGAGACAGATAAATACCTACTAGGACAGTGACCTTATAACTGAGCCTTAAAATAGCTGACAGCAAAACGTTTGATACCCGGTTTTGTTTAGGATTAGGCGTGTAATTTTGATATCCCATTCCACAGGCAGAACATGCAGAACACCATGCAGAAGAGCCTCACTCTGAGTTCAACTGAAGCCAATTTAAATTTAGCCCATTTGGTGTCTCATTTATTCAGGCTCCAGATTATCAATATTAATCTCATACTATCACCTTGGGTTTTCCCCAAATCTCAGTGTCATTTGCTGACTAATCCAGGTCCTACTAATCTTATTAAAATGTGGTATCTTCCACCAATGGAGAAGCCATAAGTGGCTTTTAAAAGGGTACAGTCAAATTACCAAAACTGCATTGTCAATCTATTTTGAATGTATCTGTAATGTAGAATGACTCTAAATACTTTTGGTAAAATACACCCACTATAAACACAGAAAAGGCAACATCTAATGCCTGCTGCTCCTAGAGGGGATAAGCATCAGGGCTCTACTCTGAAACTAACAGCCCTTCAGAGGAGAGAGTGTATCCATCCCATTATAGATGACAATCCTATGCAGCTCAAGAGCATCCTAAGAGCATGCCAGCATAGCCACACTATCTTACTCCAGATGGAAAACACAAGAGAAGACAACATGGAACTGGCTTCAGTGCTGGCCATGAGCTGGAGCTCATCTCCCCCTGTAAGAGGAGTGCTGTGGTTGTGAGCACACACCACCGCTGCGCTTCTGCACAGGATTCCCAACCCAGGGAGAAGGTCCACAGAGCATACGACAGTTTGGTGTGGTCTGCAAGGTCTGGACAGGTTAAACACAAAAGGATAGAAAGAATATTGAAGCTCTTGATCCCAGGGTCAACAGTTGGGCTTTTTGGCCTCCCATTCTGAACTACAGGACTACACAGCCATGAGCCTTGCCAAGGTGAAAATTAAATACTCCAGGAGTGGTTCGTATGAGAGTGACAAGAGTGATCCTAAAGCTCTTTGTTAGAAACAAAAAGTCTTGAAGGATTGAAAAAGATTAAGTGATGCGCAAGGTTGGGTTACCAGCTAATGAAGAACTTATTTCCAAATGAAGACAGCAAAGTCTCATTTGGACCAGAGAAAACCCCAGGTATTTAATCCTCCTGCACTTAATGCCATGTGAAAATCAGAGCGAGAGAAAAATCAGTGAGGAGTCATAAGCCAATTTTCTGGATTCAAATGCAAATCATTAAAGACTGATGAATATTTACATCCTTCACAAATCCCTCTCAGCAATATTTATTACAGTAGCATTTGCAACATTAAGACTTGGGAAGCAGAGGAGACAAAAAGCCAACCAAATATATTTGTATTAGCGTTCTGGAACCCAGGATTTCTGATGACATGACATAGGTGATGAGAAATGACACATGGGGACAAGCTTGATTTGATGGGTTTGGGATGAATCCCAACGCTACTCTGAAGCTACTATTGAATCACACCCCGCTATGGTCTGAAATAGAGTCCAGCTCACTGCGGAGCAAACAAAGCAAAGCTCCCTCTCCAGCCAAGACAAAGCAGCCCAGGTTAGCTCCAAGTTATGAATAAGCAATAACCTCATTTTCTCACTCGAAAGGAGGTAAGTGCACTCAGGACCACATGCAGCTGCCCCCAGCCTTCCAGTCTTCTTGCTGGCCTTTTGTAAACCCAGCACAGTAAATCACAGACTGTCAGCCATCAACACCTGCCAAGTGGTCTTCAGAAATACCTAGTTCTCCCAAATTCATGCTTCCTGCTTGATTCAAATCTTAGTTGCAGACAAATTTTTTATATATACATGAGGGCTTTTCCACATACTCTAGGTCTTAATGAAGGACCATGAAGCCAGAATACGAGGAAAAAAAAATTAAAAGCCATACTTGTTTCTAGATATAATTTTATTGTCTTCCATTCTTTCTCATTAACACTGGCTTTCTTACAGGTGTTTTTTAACTGTTGCTACGTTTAACCAATATTCTATAAGCAGGAAAGTCTGAATTATGATGTCTACAGGGATACAGCACGGGACTGAAAATAAACCCACACAGCCCTTCACAAGCATCAGATTCAAGTCCAGTAGCAATGTCTATCACATCTGTGACTAAATAAGTAAGCTCAGTCCCCAGCCAGATCAGAAGCTACCCGAAGCACAATTTGCTGACTGTGCCAGCCTTGAAATGTGCGTGTGTGTGCAGAGCCACAGTCATCCTGCTGGTCAGTGCTTTGCTTTGGTCAGAAGTATCAAAAAGCGCTAGCAGAGGAGGTAAGAAGTACCTTTGCTAAATGCTTTTTCACATTGCAAAAGCTAAATGTCTGCTCTCCAGAAGTATCTTTGTCAGACAGCTGGAGGAATTACTCAGCGGAAGAGAGACAGGGCAGTCAGTAAGGTCTCCTCTTTAAAGGAGAGCATGACAAAGGACAATCAGAAAACTGAAATCCTGTCGTGTGGGGGTAGAATTCAATATTGTGGCAGTAACAATAAAACTGTCATTTTGCTGAGAGCATTCAGAATACAAGAGCTACCTCTTGTTCAGTCGCCTACAGTCTAAACAAACAAGCCTGAGCATGGATCCCACTTTTGCAGCAATGTTCACCCCCTCTCCATCCAACAAGCTGCCATCAGGATGCCCACGCAAAGGCTTCTGAAAATTGAGTTGTGTTCAACACGCTCCTTGAGCCTCCTGCACTAGTGAGACCACCCCAGTCTGGGCTACCTTAGCAGCATCCAGAGACAGAAGCACTGTCAGATAATAACACACAGATACACACGCATGCTCCCCACATGGAGTTTTTAGCAGAGCATTTGATTCGCTAACAACCACCCATGCCTTTGTCAGTTGTGAGAGTCTCTGAAACAAGTTTAAACAAGAGCTGGTCAAAACCCAAAAGATTTTTTTCTAAAGCACAAAGTATTAATCTAAGTGCAAATTTAGAAAATGAATAATTAATCTTATAAAGATTTTCTTTTGATATTTTTAGCCTTATTGGGGTTTTGCTATTTTGATTTTTTGTTGTTTCCATTTTCCAGTTTTCTGATCTGGGTTGAGTGGGAAAGAAAATTTGCTTTCCCCCATTCCTGTCATCACTCCTTTTTCACCTTTTCTTTCCATTTTTTCACTAAGAAAAAATTCCTGGCAGCAAAGTCTTCCAGAAATTCTAACCCAATTGCTGTTGGATGTACTGTAATAAAAACCCCACTGACTCCACAGTCAGCACAATGATCAGTGTTCATTTATCACCGGCTGCCCCAGAGCAGTTCCATCAGAGCCGAGGATCCCACTGTTTCAATGCAAACAAGGTACATTCATCTCGCACCACGACAGGTTTCCTGGGAGAGTTACTGGTGTTTATTACAAACCACAGCAAACACTCCTTGTCTGTTTCGCAGCTTTGCTGACTTTAGGACAGTTATTCTTGATTGAAACCGGCAAAAGGGAGTATAAAACTGGGGTCCTGTGTAGGTTGCAATTCAAAGCAAACTGAAGTAAAAGAAACGTCCACCTCCTTATTCCCTCCTGCACAATGTCATCACGGTGGAACTGAACTGCTGCAAGGGCGTAACTTCCAGAGCTTGGCTGTGCTCTGGCCTCCTGAGTACCGACAACAAAGGCAAACGATGGAACCAGTGCTTAAGTAGACAAGCAGTCCCTTGAATACTCCCAAACAAGACAGTTAGTGTCCCCTCCACCCCCACTGCAGAAACACCATCCTGCCCATTCTCTGCCCTCACCTCCTCTTGAACACTCCCTAAGGCTTGTCTCAACTGTCTTCTTGCCTCATGGCGAAAAGGGTCTGGCTGGTTTAGGTGGACATCCCTAACCATGAGCTTACCGGGGCAGAGAATTATTGTTGTTATTATTTTTATTCATCTCATGAAGCAACCTGCACACCTACAAATGAATATTAAAATACAACAACAGATCTATCAGCTTTTTGGATTATCGGAGCCTTTGCAATTGTTGGATAAATGCCCTTTGAACTTTTCTGGGAACTTGTCAGCCTTTGTCTTTCATTGTCTAGGCCCTAATCCAGCACCAGCTTATGTCTGTGCCCCACTTCGTGTGCCGTGATGGTCCTCCGAAGACAGCAGCCTCTTTGTCAGCTTAGTCCAAAGCTGACATCTGCAGCCCTTTAACATCTGCACTGTGGATGGAGCCTAGATGCATACCTGCTCGGGGGACCTCCCTGCAAATTATGTTGCTGCCTTGACCTGTTCTTAAAGTTTTCACACTATTTCCCAGAGACTCTCCACCTTTAAACTGCAAACAGACTTTCCTGTTTATGGCAGATGAATAAAAGGGGACACAAATAAATTACTAGGGATTTCCTTAATTTTATATCCAAAATAAAATTCTTTGAAAGTGTCCCGGTTTGGGCTAAAACTTCCTTGTTTTGGGAAATGGACGAATGGAACGTTCTTCCCTACATGAAGTTTGCAGGCTGACTGTAAGACTACAAGAAAGGAGAAGGGTTGGATGGAGCAGCAAAAAGACAGATCTAATTACAGGAATCCGTGTTGGCAGTCCTTGCAGCTTCCTCCATAACCAAGTTTATCTAGCATTTGAACTCATTAACTTGCAATTCAGCAAAGCACTTAAGCATGCAAGTAGTCCTATTAACATCAGCAGGGTTAGTCAGATACTTAAAGCTAAGTGTGCATTTAAGCACTTTGGCCAGATCAGAGCTTAAGACGGCTTCAATCACCTTCCCCCCACAGGTTATAACACTGATGCTTAGGGCTTCCGTGGCATTCTTTGGCAAGGCCTCTCAAAGAACTTTACATACCAGCATGACCACAGTATCCCCATATTACTGATGGAGGATTAAGAAAAAAAAAGAAAAAAGAGAGGGAAAAAAAAAAAAGAAAGCTTAGTAATGTGCTGAGTAACACCAGCAATTGGTGGCTGAGTTGGGAAGACAGACCAGGGCTTACTGCTACTTAGAGTGTGCCGTACTTTCTCAGGTTCTCATTAACTGAGTGATAATAGCAGCTCCAGCAGATTCTCCATATAAATATAACATTCTTGGGATTAGGGGCTAGCAAGATACGGCTGGGATGGGTTGGAAGTCAGACACTCTATGGAAAACGGCAGCTCTGGGCAAAATTGTTGTCCTCAATCTCGCCAGGTTAGCAGATGTAATAACACGTTCCATGTCTTGAAAGGTTTTTACTTTCTATTCCCTTTCTTGCATCTTCTGGTTCCTCATTCCAATCCCTCAAACGCTTCTCTGCAAGACCTCAGTGGCAGTCTACAGAGCACAGCTTAAGTTATGAAAAGCTCAAACACAACAGGGCAACAAGCCGTATCTATCAAGCTGTTCCGCACAAGCAAGATTTTTCTAATGATGCTGTTTGCTAACGCACTTATCGAGTCCTAAACCTAAATGTACTTATTATTCTAGGCTTAATGCTAGTGACCCCACTGGAATCAATAGGAAATCTTTCCTTGGCTTTAATGAATGCAGGACCAGGCACCTTCTCTGGAGTGATGCTTTGGAAAATTATAGGTGTGCTGAGGTGAGAAACAACAGATGAGAGACTGCGTACGCCAGCAGGAAATCCATCATCAACAACCTTGAGAAAGTAAACAGTAGGAGAGTGTTGGGAAATCTAGAGATCTTGGATGCTGAAAGAAAAAAGAGAGCAAGCTTCTAACCAAGTGGACTATATTAAAAGCATTTGCTTCAAGGAGGAAGAAGTGGAGTAGACGTGAAATGTGACAAATGGAAAAATATCACATTAAGCATGGAACCTTAAAAAGGATTTTCCAGCAATGGGATGAAGTAAGTGTTTCAGAAAATGAACTGATATGAATTCTGAGTCTCGTCTCAGACTGGCTAAATGTAACATCATTTACTGCCACTTTATATTTGCGTTTGAGCTCTATGGTTTTCCCCAAAGAGATGAATAATAATATTTAACATAACTGGCATTGTGAAAACTTTAAATTATTCATTTGGAAAAGGACATGCAGCCCTGCTATAATTCCCACTTCACTGCCACAGTGCATGTAATATATTGTGGTTCAGGTGCTGCAAAGTGCAAACCATAAAAATTTAAAATACTACTTCCCAGGATTATTAATAATGAAGAGTCTCTCACCCAGAGTGGCTGTCAGATTGACAGAAGAGATAAACAAAATGTGTTTCTCCTACCAAGGAGAAAGGTTTCTTCCAAGTTCAAAGCTGGACTTTGTCATCCCACAAAATGGTTGTAACACCCCCAGTTTCCATGTGGATTAGTCATGCTCACTTTTAAATGAAAACGAGACTCTCAGCTCCATTCCTTTCCATGTCCTTCTTCACTCCTTACAGAGAGAGAATAGAAAATACAGACTTATCACTGGCACCGACATCACGGTTTCCTTTGCCTTCATCATCCAACTGAGCACCGATAGCTGAGAAAGTCCTTCAACCGAGTCCCAGAAGTAGCATGTTGTCCCAGTTACCGATGAGAACAAAACGGTGATGCCCAGTCTTAGCACTAAATCTGCTGTGACTGACTTGGTTTCTATGCTTATATGCGACAAGCCAAGGGATGGCCAAAATTCACCACCTGCTCACACACACAATTCTCCAGTGACCTACAAGCTCTAATCCTCACACACTACCAGCTTCAAAGAGCAAATGAGATGTGCACATTGCCAACAGTAGCTGAAGTTAAAATACTTCACAGTAAAAGGGTATGGGAAAAGAGATGGAAAAATCGTGTTTCAGGGCTTAAAACAATCTTTTTCTTTGCAGGCTTAGGATGAAACACTGACAGGCATGAGCAGCTCCACGCCTACTGCAGCATCTCCTGTACCTCCTCCTGACTCTTGCACTGGCCTCTGCTAGAAACTGGACACAATGGACTGGGTCAACCCAAACTGCTAGATTTTTAGACAACTGGGTCTTTAAAAACTTTCCCAAGTAATTATAACTACATCCCATCCCATGGGAGAGGCAGCTATGCTTCCAAATCTACAGGATGAACGCTTCTCAGCAGGCACACTTCCCAGAGATCAGCATTAAAACTGGCATTTGGGGGGTATGTCATGGTAGTCCCCATGGCATCCTGGTCACTATCTGAATACATCCAATGCCTGAACTATCAAGCAGCAAAAATAAAAAAAAACAGGAAAATTAAAGAAAAGGATGTCCTGGGATGAACGGAGAAAGCCACAGTCAGTAGAAACACTCTGCTTTTTCTCCCCCTGCATCAGCTAATGGGTGTTGTGCTGGAAATGAATTTCAGAGGGTGGCAGAAAAAAAAGTGGTCTCTTGAATCAGTGCCAGGAGGATATTCTAAACATAAGGAACATCATACAAGGACAAAGACAGCAAATGTAATCAGCCCTGGCATCACCAATGAAAGGCAGCACAGAATGCAAAGGCAAAGGCTGCATTGGGAGCTGAAAGCAGCTGAGAAGGGGAAGGCATAGCTCACAAGCACAAAGGGAGCTTGGAAATTATTCAGCTAAATCTCCCTACAAATCCCTAGGTGACCATAACCATCCGAAACCCACAGGAGGCTGCGAAGGGGTAACAAAAATTCATTTCAGTAGCTTCAGCCAGGAGAGGTTATAGCAAAGCGAACAAAAGAATCAATCACTCAGCTGTAGCGATGGTAAATTGGCCAGGGTAAATTAGCAGAGCTCCACTGATTTCATCTAAACTACTGATTTACACTAGTCGAGACTCTTGCCCAGTCTTACTTTCCAGGCCAGTAAGTAACTGGTACATGGGGTTCACTTAATGGTCTTGCGTAAATAACTTGCACCTGCAGCAATGGGCTTTCATGTCAGAAAAAAGAGCAGGCTGCAACAGGCTTAGTCAAACATCCATTCCCTAACACACCCTCCCTGCGACCATTTCTGCAGAACGCAGACACAGGAATCGCAGTGCAGGCATAACTGGGTTTGAGGGGAAATGGAGCTCCCAAAACCAGGCAGGAGCTAGCTGTAAACCACCTAATTCAGACGCTGATAGCAGGGCAGTTAAGGAGACAAATTTCTGCACAAGCTACACAAATCCTGAGATTGTCTATCATGAGGACCTGCAGTAGCAACACGTTATCTGTATGCAGGTGAGGTAGTGGAACACTGCCCCAGATGTCTGCAAAGGCTGCGGGCACATGCTTGGAGGGCAGCGCAGTCCTGCTGTGAGCGATCGCCTGCAAGCAGAGGTGCTCAGTGCGCTGGGGGAAAGCTAGCCTGACAGCAGCTCTATCCAAAGAAGAGGAACACCAACTGCCAAGAACCTCAAGAAAAGCTGTCCAAAAGCAGGCAAACAAAATTTAAAAATGTTACCCCAGGAACCCTGTGCTGCTAGAGTGTGTGTTGCTGGAAATATTTATTACAGCATAATGAGCAGAGGCGGTGTTTACACTCGAATACACATTTAGAGGACAAATGGATTTACACAGCGCAAAAGTGGGACAAATGTGGCAGAAGAGGAAGGCTCAGACTTTGGTATTTGTGGGGATTAGGCAGAGTATCCCAAGTAGAATAAGGGAAGGATGGGAAAAGGCAAGATAGCCTGTCCGTTCCTTCATGTTTGCAATGCTTTTTATTCCCTTCCTTCCTTTTATTCACACTTTCTTTCCCTTTGCATCTTCCTCCTCCCTTTTACTCTTCCTTCCTTCAACTACCACACGGACTAGCCCTGCCCATCTCTCCTTTTGCCACCTGCTCCATCCCACCAGAATCACCAGCCGCCTGAGTGGGGGCACAGCCGCCTGTCTCTGCCCCCCCACCCCGGACAGCAGCAGGAAGGCTGAGCTGCCTCTGGCCCCTCCACGTGTAGCAGCACTCTGACACCAGCTCCACGCTGCCCTGACGGCAGGTGCCCCCGGTTAGAGCTGCTGCGCTTCGCAGAGGGCAGACTGGCATCAGCGTTTCAGAACAGAGCTGCAGTCATCCCCTAGGTACAAAAGCACTCATCCAGCGTACGAGTAATTACGCCTGCTCAGCTGGCCAGGACAAAACATTATTTTCTGTTAAACCAATAGGGACAGGTTGTGAACACAAGGGACTCTCCTGATTTTCAGGAACTCTTGATTAAATTCTGTGTAACTGTTTGGCCTCAGCCACTCAGAGAGGGGTGCGGCCACAGAAGGCAAGAGGTAGGAGCATGGAATGGGAAAAGCATTTCAAGAGAGCTGTTACATCTATTTTTTTTTTTCTTTCTTGCATTCGACGGCAGGAATTTGTCACTAGAGAAATTATTTCTCAAGCCTCCAGAAGCATTCAAAATAAAGAACAATGGACCACATGATAAGCCTTCTGCAGCCGTCACCACAAAAGAGATGCCGGATTTTTTTTTCAGCCCTGACAATAGCTTTCATGCACTTTTGTGTTATGTAAAATTAGGATTTTTGCTGCCAGAACAGAGGCTTTTCCTGCTGGATTATACTGAAGCAAGCCTATGAGACCAAAGGGTCCCCAGCTGTTGGTCTCATTTAAAATTTCAGAGAAACAGTATGGTCCCTGAAAAGCTGCGTATCTTTTAGCATTATCATTGGAGAAACACGTAACAATTACAGCCAAAGCACTTTGTCTATGCCTAGGAAAACAAGGGAACAGCTAAGCCTTTTCCCCTTTGGTCCTAAAAGAAAAAAGGGGCTGCTTTTTTTTTTTTTCTTCTTGAATAAGAAGAAATGAAATTCAGAGACATAAAAAGCCAGGACAAGGGCTGTTATTCCTGTTACATGGATGGATTTCAGCAAAAAGGCCACGCAAAAATGATTTTAGAGCATCTGTCTTTGCCTTCTGCAAATTCCACCCAGCAAGCGAACAAGGAGCTAGGGAAATGCTTGAAGATAGTCAATAAATATAAATACACAGCAGGCTCAGCACCTTAGGGGAGAAATTACTGTCCTGGGTGTATTTCTCCCCTTGCAGCCATACAACTGCTGACAGAACAGCAAGAATGCTGATGCTGCAGGAGGAATAGCAGGAGCCTAGGAAAGAAACATCCTCATTTGGTGGAAAAAGAAATAGTCCGGTGGCCAATAAGTTTTTTTTTAAAAAAAGGCTGGCCAATTCAAGCCTCCTGGATTACTGCCTGGATTTTTCCAGCAGCATCAAGGTGGAAGTCAGAGGGAGCTGCTAGCTGACAGCTCTTTGAAAAACGACCCTGTTAGGAAAGCATCCTCGAAGGACAGCCAGTAAGTTCAGGTATACCTTTAAGAAAGTGTTTCCCCCGATCAACCCCCACATGATTTCTTATAATCAAGGAACTATCCGAAAAGAGATGGGCATCAGGGATTACATCACATAAGCCAAAGCCTCGTTTTTATATTCTTTCTCTGCATTCCTTCTCTGTTTCCCTGTGAAAGGAGAGCCAGACACAGCAAACACTCTGAAAGAGATGAAGCTATGATGAAACACTGACAGAGGTGAATGCTGAGAGTCACTTCGAGTGACTCTCAAGTGATCCAGTAACAAAAAAGTCCTTAAAATGAAGAAAAACCCCCAGGTATTTAAAGTCCTTAAACCACAATTTTCAGCCTGTACATTCCACAGCCTTTGCAGGGTGCTTTGAAGGATCTGCAGAGGTTAAGCATACTGACAAACAACAGGTTTGTGTTCTTCAGCTTGCACACAGGTCTCTTAAGACTCATCTGGAAAAAGCCAAGAAATTAAGAGCAAGCAAACCTTTGCCATGCTCATACATGCACCAAGTGAAGACAATACCACACGCTGGTGGTAACAGCAGTCGCTTGCCCAGCACAGACCCAGCGCGCTCGTGGATGGCTGCCCAAAGCCTGTACTACTCCCCCTTCACCAGACAGGCTGAAGCTAGAGTACATAGCCCCCAGCTGCAGCCAAACCTCCTCGCTCTGTTTCTGATGCACCCAAGGTAGGTTCAGGCTGAGAGCTCACAGTCTCTGAAATGAAGACACCCCTTAACAGTGAAGAGAAGCGCAGAAAGGGGACTTTCACCAGGTTTGGGTTTTTCCCCTTTATTTTCTTCCCCAGATTTCACTTACAGGAAAGCACCAGCATGCAGCAGCTCTTTGTTGCAGCGTGAAGGCGATGTGACAGGCAGCAGCAGCGGGGCAGGCAGGAGCAGGGCTGGGGGCACTGCCTTACCAGAACAGTGCGGGTCTGCTCACGAGAACATGAGCGGGCAGAGCCCTTCGGAGCTGCTGCACACAGACCTCAACGCTAAAGCTGCTTTGGCTGGGGTCACTCATGCAGCATCCCACACGGGAGGCACACTAAGTGCCTTGGCTTATGTTCTCACTCTCCCAAGCTAAAAATCAACTAACTGCTGGCAGGTTTTAGCAATCGATATTAAAAAAAAAAAAGTCAAATTGATTTTAGGTTGTTTTGCCTTTTTTTTTTTAAACCCTGCCTCCTGACTGCAAGGCAAGTCCAAATAAGAACATACTCTGAAAGACTTGAAATCCATACCTACTCTTCCTCAGGCTCACAGACTGACTGAATTCAGCAGCAGCTTTGCTTTCCCAAATACAAAGCTGAAATTTGCCCCAATCACTTAACCTTTGCCCAAGCTTTTCACCTGAGGCTCATCTCCTTATTAGCAGGTCTTTAAACAGATCCTCTGCCCTAGGGTGAACTCACCTCAACAGAATCTGTTCTACAAAGAGCAAAGGAAACAGAGGGTGAATTATTCTGCTTTTATCATAAATAACCTCTCCTTCTTGTGAAGGGATCTCCAGTTGCTGTTAACTCCAGGCCTGCTGCATGTAGGAGCTGAAGCACTGCCTGCAGAAATCAATACCACTGACTAATGAGTTCTGAATCACGCTTTGCACTCCTAAAGGTACATCCCCCTCTTCCAGCAAAGAAAAATATGGATGTCAGTAGATGCCCTGACAGTAATGTATGCTAATGAAGGTAATGTAACCTAACAACATGTGAATTATTGATGTAGACATGTTTAAACAGAAAAATCAGCAAGGAATCACACCAGACCAATACACTCCGGTGTTTGTTCACCAACAAGCAATTGGAACATGGTGGTCATGAGAAAACTCATTACCACTTTATTAGCTTGAAAAGATTTTTGCTAGGTTATCCGTGTCTCACCTGATATGCAAGTCTAAACTTCATGTCGCGTGACACTGTGTGATCTCAGAAATTAGCCATTTGTACCAGCATTGAGTGAGCTACTTTTACACATCTATAGATACATCATACTGCTTTGCCCCAATTATTTTGCTTAATCCTATTTATCTGTCAGAGACAGGGGATGGTTTAGCCTCTCATTCACAACAATTCGCGGAAGTGTAACTCTCCTGAATGCAGTGCAGTTGCTCCTGATGGCCAGGAGGCACATGGAGAATGAAACTAGCTCCTTTGTCTGGCACGGTTCTGGTTCCCAGGATGTCAAGGCAGTTGACTCAGCTCTATTATAAAATAAACATAGTTTGTCTATGTAGACAGTTTTATCGCATCTGTCATCACGTTCTTCTAATGTATTTAGAGAAAATTATTTTTGTACTACAGTAAAAACAGGATATATGTTCAATAATCACCAGTGTTAATTTTACAATTATCCCATTATCCTGTGAGACCTAATCATTCTGTCTGTACGATCGGGCGAGTTGGCTCCATCTCTGTGGTATCTATCTGGGAACTACAGCGCAGACAGGCTTTGTTTTGTTCGGACTGTTGAGGCACACAGATTTTTATAGTCTCATCCTGTCCTCACCAGGTTATATGGATATGCATCACCACTGCATCGATAGAGACAAAAGATTTCCTAGTACACACTGCATCTAGAATACCCCAATATCAAACCACAGCCAATCACCGACGCACATTGCTGGACTCTTTAGTGCTGCATTCAGTTCTGTGAATGTTGAGCGGGCAGGGGACAAAGCTGTCCCCTGGCTGGAGCCAACCGGGAAAATGAAACCCCGGACTGCTCCATCACTGCCCCCAGCATGCGGGAATCAGCCTCTCTCTCCGGAGAAATCTGCATCGTCAATGCTCAAATAACCTTTGCAAAGCCACAGAGAAGAAAACAAAACTGAGATAATTACAATAGCTGCTTATTTTGGAAGAGTTATTACTTTACTCTTGGCGCGGGCAATTACTGATAACACCACATTGTGAACTGCTCCTCAGTTTCTCCAGCACTTGCAAGAGAAACATGCTAAGCTTTCTCCAGTTGTATTTATGAAGGAATATTTGGGGGGTTTTGAGAAGGAAAGGAGCTGGGGGACACTTGCATGCTTATTTGCCACGTAAAATCTGAAAAACATGCTATGAGAGAGAACCTCTTTTTATTTATTGAATAAACACGGTGCCACAGTTTGTATCATCAGAGACCAGTAAGTCAGCAGAGCACTGAAAACCAAGGGGCATGTGCGTGTGCGTAGTCATGCAGGAGCGCCATTCAATTTGGTTTTACCTTTTCCGGAGCCGGGAACTGCAGGTGATTTACTTCCAAAGGTGTGATCAAAGGAACTGTCTGAAAACCATCTTCGTTGGATGGTTGTTTGCTGTTCTTGTCGTTCAAATTACTCCCCAGCTTCACCATTCTTGGTCCTTGCTTTCCAGACCTAAAACCAGCCGGTCGATCAATGTCACACGACAGCGGAGGATTCCTGCCTTGCCCTGCTCGGTTGGACGCGGCGCAGCGGTGACCCGGGCTTTCACACCCGGGTTTCTAGGCGCACCACACCACGACTCGACTTCACACGTGCGTTCTGCCGAGCCTCACGCAGCCACCCCGCGAACACCCC
>NW_010407818.1:74827-99084 GCF_000710305.1 Buceros rhinoceros silvestris | reverse complement strand
TTCTCAAACCGCGACAAGTAAGATTGTTACAAAAAGGAATTTTTTCACTGGATTCTCAGTTCATCAATACCAGGCAAAAAGAAATTACCTGCCCCTCATGAACACCAAAACACTGCCTGTAATAAATGCAGAAGATACATTCTGGGAAAATATGAGAATCCTGAAGAGAAGTTAGCGTCTCAAAGGGACCGACACCTGCAACATTAGCAGGTCATTATTCACTGCTGTGAATAGCCACGGAGTTAAGAACAAGGAAGAAGACAGGAGTATGTGGAATAATAAAAAGAAAGCAATTGAAACCAAAAGCAAACAGAAACCAAAGGCAGCAGGAAATCAATGAGGGGGGTCAGGGAATGAACAGAGATAAATAGCAGACCAGTGTTATCAAAGAAAAGAGAAAGGTAATGCTGAAGTTAGTGAGAAAGATGACAAATGAAAGAAAGGAAGGTAATTTAAAAAGAAACTAGAATGAACTGTTCAAAAGAAACCACGACATTCACTAGAAGTAAAAGAGGATGAGGTGTAACACCTTTATCAGCTAAGCGAAAAAAAATTATAAACATAACAATAATACAGAGAAAATAGCAGATACATTAAAAATAAAGAAAAATGAAGAAAGGAAATCACACATCAAGATACAGTAGATACTTCCCAGGTTGTTTTCCATTCCAGGTAAAATTTAATTTTCCATTTCTCTTATAATGAGACTACATACCAATTTCTCGTCCATTTCAAACAGAAATTAAAAATGCCCCAACATACGCTCTAAGTTCAAACTCCCTACCTTTCAGAGACCACTATTAAGTCTTGAAAGGGAATACCTCATAAACTAGCAAATGATAATGTTGTGTGTAAGCAACGTTTTCTTCCTGTGTCACTCTGTCTGTCCTAAAACTTAAGTATTTAGTTTAATTGGCACTAAAGAACATACTCCCTATTAATTATACATGGTAGCCACCATGGTTGTCAGCCTTCCTTGAAAACGTAAGGATCTGAATGAAGAGAAAGAGATGATCTGTGGACTCCAGGTGTTACACCCCTACTTACTTTAAAGGTTATAGTTACCTTGATAATAAGCTCTTTAGCACAATGAACTTTCTTCACATTCACTTATCACGAGCTACCCAAGGAGCTCTAACAAGAGCTCTTTTCAGGACACTGCCGTAACATAAATTAAACAGCGTTGCTGTGAATACATCAGTAAGAACTGCAGACAGTACAGAGCAGAAGAGAGATTAAGCAAAGGAATTGGGACTTGGAGCCGTTTTCATTCTGGCTGCGGGGCTGATTTTAGGACTGTGAATATTGCATTGTGAACCCCGGGATGAGCTGTGTTTCATTACTCTTTAATTGGCTATTTGTGTTTAATTAGATTAACGCCTAGGCAGTCGTTGCCTTGGGCTTACAGCAAATCTCAGAGTTACTGAGAAGGCAAGCACTGAGACGATGGCTTGGAGGTGACAAGGTCATCAGATTTGACGTGTTCAATTGAATTTATTTCCCTCAAATATCATAACTAGGACAGGCAGTCTTAGGTGATAATGTGACATACAAATTCAAACTAACGGCTTTCTAAAAGTCACCTAATAATTCTGTAAGCTCCTTGTCCTAGAGGGAAAACACATGGTAACATGGTATATCTAGGTCTGTCCACATCCATATATATCTATTGGTACGGATGCACTACAGTGGTATATACATATAATACTTATCAATTTTAAAATGAATAGCTGTAGCGATCATAGTGAAAGATTTCATTCTGCAGGAGAATCTCTTTCAGTGCTCAGACACAGAAGAGTCAAGCAGGACATACATTAAGTTCTCACCAGTTCTCGAAGACTTACTCTCCACTGGTAAAGTTAAACACAGAAGTGATCAAGGTTTACTTTTTGTAAAATATTGGTAATGTCTTGCCTCCCAAAATTTTAATTAGAACTCTATGGATTCTGGATTTTCCAATTGCTAAAATAAAGCCTGGCACTAAACCCCTCTGATAGATGCTGCAGTGTTTTAGGCTTTTCTTTCTAACAGACAGGAGAAAAACCCCACTGGGTTAAAAACAAGGCAAAAAAGCTTAAGCTGTTCTTCCCCATCCTGTATCTGAAGCTAATCATTTCTACCAAGTGTGGTGCCTTTCATTCGTCTCTACTGAATTTCTTGTTTTTCACATTTTTAATTTTTTTTTTATTTTTATTTTTTTAATTTTTAGATGATTCAAGTATCCATCAGGGGACAAAACAGCTTCCAATGAAGGGCTTATGAGGCTCATTATGACAGTGGATGCTAGCCTAGTTTTAGGGCAGGTACCGTCAAAAAATCCTTAGTCATTTAGTCATAATAATATAAGCCATTGTGAAGAAGTACCACATCTGGAAGAAAAAACCATGAAGCAGGCTTTAAAGGAATAGAGTACTATACATCAAATATTCATGGAGTGCCTAATTAGTATTCATTTCTAGTTTCTCCTAAGTAACAAAGGAACATGGCAAAAAGAAAAAAAATTACAGAAACAGCAATATTTACAATATAGATGTCACTTGGCTCAAACTCATTATTTTCTTTTTTTTTTTTCCCCTCAGGCTATAAACAGCATGCCAACAGAAGTAGTTTCTGTGTGGTCATTTCTATATAAAATACATTTTATAATTTTCTGAGGAACCAGTCCAACCCAATGCAACAAATGCTAGAGGCAAGAGTAGGCTATTTATGATTTTTCCAAGTGAATAGCTTTACTCTGTGATTCCAATAACTGTCAGCTCTAAGAGCTGAAGAACTTTTCCATTTATTAAATTCTGCTTATTTCATTAATCTAGTACGAGCTCTAGACTACCTCTTGGTGTCACATTTTGTCTTTCCCCCATAGATCACTCTGAGACATCTAATAGGGCAAATCAAACCTACTCCACTGTTCACACCAAGCGTGTAACCGACTCAACACACCAGTTACTGCATGGAGGTCTTTCAAACGGCTGTCTTTTTATTTAATCCAGGCTACTAAGATCATGTTACAAAGGTCCACAGAATATTTCTACTAAGATTTATTCAGAAGTGAAGCCCTGTTCTCATGTCACGCCGTATAAACACACCTTTGCATTCTGCATGGCCTCTTCTCCTCCGTTCTGCAGCATCGTTCTCAGGGATCAGGAGAACACCACAAATGGGGCAAGCTGCTCAGAAATACGACAGAAATGACTGCTGAAATGTACTGGCAATCTCATACCACCATCTGAGGAACCCTAATCTACATATTTTGGCATCACAGGGTTACCTTAAGCTTTCAGTATGCCATACTGCTTCAATTAAGTGCAAGCTTCTGTTGCTCCAAACTCGGACAGTGCTGAAGCTGTCCAGGATAACACACGTAGTATTTATCTCATGAGACATGAGGAATTGGGAGTCTCCAATATAGATGTAAGAACAATTAAATCGCTATAGTTCTTTCAAGAAAACTCCTATTGCTGACACAAAATATACCCATGAGAGATTCAGAACAGGCTCATTAGTAAGAGGCCAGTTTTGATTACAGCAGTTTTGTCCTTGCTAGGAATACTTCCCAAATCTAGTGTATCTGCAGCTTGCCAAGTTGTTTGCTTTCTTTTGCCTCAGTCTGGATTTCTGTCTCTGCAGAAATGTGAGCACAGAAAACTTCAGCCTGCAAAATCAATATGATCTGAATATAAAAGTTGTAGGTGTGTTAAGAGGTAAGAACGATCTACTTCCCAGGAAAGCTGCACACAAATGTTGGTGAGAAAGAGGAAAACAAAATCGAAGACAATATGGTCATTAATTTAAAATATTTAACTGCTAGTTAGTGCTGTTGTTCATTAAGTGCAGGGTTAATAAAGTTACAATCTAACATCACTGACAGAAATTTGATTCGTTGAACTAGACTCAAGAATTTGACACATTAATAGTCAACCACAGATTTTGCAAAATAAATGTATATGTAACTAAACCAACATATTTAAATTATAAAGGTGATTAGGTGGGTGGAGCTGTCCCTGGGCTGACATCGACCACTGACTACAGCAGAGAAGATTAAGTGATGGAAGGTTTCCTTTCCTCTCCCCTGTCTGTGAGTCAGCAACCTCCGACACCCTTCCCACGCGTGTACTGCGGCACTGTTCCCCTTGGCTCTTCTCGAGACGCCCAGGAGGAACTGGCGGGGATAGTTTGGAATCCTCAACATATACCAGGTCACCAGGTCGGGGAGGCAGCTTCCCAGGAGGGGAAAAGCAGAGCTCATCCCCAGCTGTCTGCCACGCTGGCAAACCACTGCCACCGCTGCTGACTGTCCCCATCCCTGTTTCTGGTTCTTGTTTCCGTTGACAGATGGCAGCTGGTGATCTCCTCACTGAAGCTCAAGCTTGTACACAGTGTATAGCATTAGGCAGAGGGAAATCCATAACAACGGTTCTAGAGCATCCACTATTTTGAAAGCCTTTAACATGAAAAGACCTATCAAAATGCTACAGTGTTTTAGGCTTTCATAAATTCATTTTGAATTATCACTGTGGTATGACATACTTTCAAATACATCTCCCTATATATATACACACCATCTAGTACATAACAAGAGGACCTCATGGAACACCACTCTCGCAAGTCTTCATGTTTTCACATCCTTTTTTTTTTTTTTTGAAGTTCAGAGATGCAGGAGAAGAAACAAATGTTTATGAGATTCAGACATTAGTTACTGCTGACAAAGAAAGATTCTTCTTGAAAACTACTGTCCTGCAGATTATATGGTAGCTGAAAATATTAGGTACACTCTGATGTTTCAGAATCAGGGTGTACAATTATTAAAAGGATTGGTGGCTAAGGGACTATACATTTACTATTGCAAGAAATGGCAAATACACTTAAAAAAAGGAAAAAAAAGGGAAAAAAAAAGCCCACAACATTCGTATTCTAAATATCTGCGTAGGCCTTAGCAAAAATTTATCTTAAAAAAGAGAAACAGTTATCAAATTTTCCTTCTTCAGCTTGAAAATACATTAGCTAAATCAGACGCAGGCCACGGGCATAAGGTTTAATCTCTTGTGTAAAAATGATGTTATTGGCAAATAGACTTTTTCTGCTTCTGTAGGGAGCAGTAAAATGCCAGTGGGCTTGAAAAAATCCCCATTTTAATTACATTTTTAAACTGCGATATAATCAGTCCTGTCATTCCACCATTAGCCACGTGTGACCTTTCTGCACAATAAAAAGTTAGCTCAAATGTCTCACAAAGTTTGCTTAGTTGAAACTAGGAAAATCACAGTTGGTAGGCAGAAAGAGCCCTTTATTTTCTTACTCGCTTTCACAGCCAAACACCAGTCTAAGTGCCTAGGAGCTAGCACCCAGAATAATTAATGGGTCTGAAATGACACAGCAAGCTCCTACCCTAATAACTAAAATTACACAAACTGTCAGACCTTTCCCTCGATTCATTTCTCTCCAATCCTCAGGCACATAATTCCCTATTATTAGACAGATACACTACACCAGAAAAAAAAAATATTGACAACTGTATGTAGAGAATGAAGGAAGTGTTCATTTGCAACACGCCCAAACAAGTAACCAGCAGCGATCAACAGCATCCCAGGTGTGCAGGTAGTGTACAACACACAGTCTGGATGTAAGTAATCGCTTTAATATCTGCATAGCTGTCCCGAAACAACTGTCAGGGCTACAGGGGCTGACACAGGTCAACTCAGAATAGTATTCTCCACACAAAATAAAGTATGCGGAGTGAGTTCAGAAATTCATGTTTAGAAGAGCTTTAAATGTGAATTGTCTCTAGAACAAACGTTTTATCTAATTCTTCACACCAGCTTCCATCAGTGGTTCCAGCCAATCCAATTTCTCTGCACATCTGGAGTTTCTAGGTAAGTTTTAAACACGAATCACGTGTCCCTGGCGTTCAAAAGTAGTGGACCTTCTCTTCCAGGTCTATTTTATGTCGTTATATATAAAGCGCGAAAAGACATTGCCCCTGGTAAAGATGCCACCCTTTGAACTTACATCTGTGCTTTACATATTTCCTATCTCTTCAGTGTGCAGTCACCCCGCTTATACTGTTTCCCACTGCTATTACAGAATAATTTTAACTTGCCTATGGCCAAGGAAAATATATCAGAATTCATTATGCTCTGCACAACGTGCTCTCCATGATTGTTACAAGCTACCCCTTCCTGCTGGAAAAATTAGAGGTCAGTGTGATTCAACTAAGTGAACACAACACAAAGGGTCATGAACCAGGGCCGGAATCACCATAGCTCGTCCCAGAGCTTTCAGCAAGAGATCCCTACAGAGCCCAGTCAGTTTCTCAATTTGTCAATAGTTGTTGGAAGATCTTGAAAAAACTCATATGGCACATACTGAAACGTTAACGATGCACGGAAGAGACACAGCCTTACAATTTTTCTGCAAGCAAGCAACATTATCTGTAATTTTCTCACTAGAATGAAGTCCTAAATAATCACATGACTGGTCAACTTTAACACCAACTGACAAAGGGACATGAATGAGAAAAATATACTCTGAGAATCATGAACTCGGGAAAGATTATAATCATTAAGTATCCAGATGGAGCATTTACTGTTGCTCAGTTTTGAATCACGCACGAATCAAGCACTAAAATCATCAAATTCTTGATGATCTGCGTATTTAAGAGGAGTTTGTCTTTTCCAGCTGAACCTAATATTAACCACAAAAAGTGGACAGATGTATTCTTTTTGATTAAGTTTCTGGGTTTTTTTTGTATGAGGCCCTGTTTCTTCAACGTCAGACTTCAGCACTTTTTTCCAGGCTGTCCTGCTTGTAGAAAAGATGGTCTATTTATACAGCTGGTGTGCTAGTGGTAGTACTAGATACAAATCTCACTCATAATCCCCCAAAGGATTCCAGAGATAAAAGCGTGAGAAAGAGGTTCAGTCCCACGTAGAATGCCCAACAGGAACATCTGGTTTTATGCCTGGTTTAGTCATCTTTTCTAGCGTGATGTACGACTAAACCTCATACTTATTTTAATGTTCCATCTGTTTAGGCACATTCTATAACTGTTCTGTCTGATTATGCTGACACACAGATACTGCAGCCAGCAAAATCTTAAGACTCATCATAAACCACTACCAGTTTTTGAAGTAAAATAGCAGTAGATTGAATGATGATGAACACAGGCATCAGCATGGAAAAGAATCCTGCACTGTGATGGATATCCAAGATACTTTGCTAGTGTTTCCTTCTCAGATGTTTGTCTTTATGCTACTGACTGCAACTTCAAATACATAAAGATTTATTCAAAATTCAGCTCTAAAATTTTCCCTTTTCTTTAGAGGAAACCTACTGGAAACTTCCGTTCTGCTACTCATTTACTTTGTTGAGTGTATTTGTTAAAACGTAATTTATCCTATAATTAACAAGACATCCTCGTTGCAAGTCCTATCTCTCTCCTGCCTCTGTCTTGAAAATTTAAAAGAAAATTGGACTATCTACTACTATCTGCCGTATAGGGAATAACATCTGAATGATCATGAAATAGCACTCACAAAAATTTTCAAAAATCTTGGCAACAGAAAGTAGAGAAAATCCTTTTTGTTTACTTCTACTCAATTGATAACAGAGATTGTTCAGAGATGGTTTTTTTGTGACAACTAATAGAAGATTTCAGCAATATCTTCAGTAGATGTAGCTGCATAATATATTTCCTTGGGGCAAGATACTTTATCTCTAAACAATAAACTGTCTCTAACTTAACGTTGTTGGGTATCCAAAAGTATTTGCCTCTCAAATATTTTCAGTTATCTAAATGAATAAGATTATTTGAAAATTCTCTGCTAAACTTAATGCCTTGCACTTCTTTGCCTAAAAATCTCATCAGCCTTTCACTTTGCTTACGGCAAGAATAGACCACCTGATTCAGCTGCCCGGTTTTGCACGGCAGGTAGCTGATGGCTGAGGAACAGGATAACAGGTCATTTCTATACTGATGTTTGTCCAAACTACTCAGGGAATAAATAAATACATTTATAGAAATCAGGCCTGCTGTGCTGAAAACTCAGAGATTAACAAAATATTTACTACACAATGAATAATTTAAAAAAACACCCTATCAAATTATTTTGTTCCACGGGGAATAAAATAGTTTGACAGTTGGGGGAGGAGTCCCAGGGGTGGGGTGAGAGAATCTACTGGGGCAGGGTGGAAATCACAGGGGAAAAAAACACCTCACAGCAGGGTGGGGAGAGGTGGAGACATGGGGTGGTCAGGGACAGATGGAGAGGGACATGCATAGTGAAGAAAGGTTCCATCTTCACTGAAGTCAGAAACGCCAGGAAAGTGCAAGGCATTTGGAATACAGTAACGGCCATGCTAGCAAACCATCCTTCCACCCCTGAATGCTCAACACAGAGCTACTGACCTGGAAAAAAAAAAAAAAAACAAACTAACTAAAAAAAGCTGTATACAAGTGTTCTTTATGCACTACTGAACTGTGAGTGGTCCTGAAGCTCTGACCCCAGACAGACACCTCCACTGCTCTGAATGACAAAACACACCTGACCAGGGAGCTGAGCCCACTCCGAAGTTGCCATCAACTGACGGAGGAGCAGAGCACTGCCATCAGGTAAGCCCAGGAGCAGAATATGCTCCCTGACGACAGACTGTGGCTCCTACACCCCAGGCCCCAGCCACCACCCTGGGTCCCCCCTCCAAGCCCCTAGGAAAAGGGCAGGACAAGCTGCCAGGTGGCCAGAGGAGCAGCAGCCACTTTTCTTGTCTGCATTAAGCTTTGAGCATGCGAAGCGCTGAACAGAGAAAGTGTCCCTTGCTGGAGACAGCAATACCCGCTCTTTGACTACGACTACAGCCATCACATCAGCTGATGGTTCTGAGTCCCTCTGATGGTCTCTCCAGCTGACTCCTGTAACAGAACGGGGTGAGTCCCAAAGAACAGAACACACCAAAACCCCACGGAGATGCAAGGAATGTATCAGGAACGGTACGAAGCAGCCTGATTAACACAGAAGTAACTACAACAAAAGTAAACTGAAACACACAATAAAAATCACCCTGGGAGATATGTCAATAAAAACAGTATAATAAAACAAAACAGTATAATAAAAACATGGATAGATGTCATCAGGAGCCAGGGGCTGAAGGAAGGCACCCTAAACAGCAGAGAGTAAGATAAGAGCGCTCTGAAGCACACAAAAAAGTAGAACCAAAAGGAGATAGTGATACAACAGGGCTGTGGAGTACAAGAAAGGACTCAAAGGACATTGTTATGGAGAGCAGGGGAATTCAGAGGGGACAGGGGAAGAAACGAAGGCCTGCTTTCTCCCTAGCTACCAATACCAGATATAAAAATACAAAGATGTTCCAGCCTCAGGCTCTTTAAAAGACTGAGGTAATCTGTTATGTATTATTGGCATCTTTACACACTGATTAAAAAAAAAAAGCCCACGTTATTAACATATTTAGGATTGGGAATAACACAGATTAGTCTTCCCTAGCTACAAAGATACACCTGCAGTTTTAATTCTGATCCAACAAATCCTTGCTCATGAGAATGGTTATTATGCACGCGAACACGAAGCAGTGTTTCAAGCCTGATTTCACATTAGCTGCACTCTATTTTCCACCGACTTGTACGTATCATCGTCCTTCCCGAGGGCTCCCAGGCTTGCAGGTGGTAGCTCAGATTACTCATAGACTTGCACAGCCCCTGCCTCCTTGCCACACAGGGCAAGCTTTGCTGCTGTGTACCTGAGGTACCTGTGTATCTATCTCACTAAGATAACAATGGTACCTCCTCTCTA
This sequence comes from Buceros rhinoceros silvestris, assembly GCF_000710305.1. NCBI lineage: Eukaryota > Metazoa > Chordata > Aves > Bucerotiformes > Bucerotidae > Buceros > Buceros rhinoceros. The sequence goes on along the minus strand of NW_010407818.1, from coordinate 89,281 downwards.
GATAGTTTGGAGTTATTGGTACCTTCTACACACGGGAACAAGTACACGACTAGTAACTGCACTGCTCCCACATGACCAAAACAGCCATCCAGACTTCTTTCAGTCATATGGTGGTCAAACTGGGTTTCCATACCAAGCACATAACACTCTCCTTGGAGCACCCAACACTGTGGTGCTTGTTGGACAGCTGCTGTCCAACTCACTGTCTTAGCTCACTCTCTCAGGCCCTGGACCATCTCGTCTCATCTGCCTCGCAAGCCAAACACCAGCAGACTGCACATGAGGCTACACAAGCTTTATATGCAGCTTCAGTCTTGATGTTAGCGCGGATCAGCCACTTGTCATTTTCCCTTTTGCATATGCAGAGTCTAGAAGCATAGTCCATCGCCTGCCCAGAGATACACCAGCACACAAACACCTGGAGATACTTCAAAAATTTAGAGAAACCCTTTTTTTTTTTTTAGCAGTGCATACCAGCTTGTAATACTGAACAGTCAAATGTAAATCAGTGAATTTACTTGAAATATGCTTCCATAGTTTGAACGGTTTAAACATTTCACCAGTGAGTGCTACTTGGGATATTTTCCTAGTCAAACCGCAATTTTTAAATTAATAGAAAACAAACCACAATAGCTGTGGAAAGAAATGCAAAATGCTGTGCTTACTAAGCTGACCGTTTGTGCTGCAGAAGCAATGTTTCAGATGAAAAGAGTTTTCAGCTGGCTGTCATGGGAAATGAACACCGAGAGCTGCATTATTATGTGATATTCTAAGATGACAGGGTGACACACTAGGGAATCATAATGTGGCCCAGCAAGACTTCTCGCGGGCTTGCAGATAAAATTGTCACAAGTTCACGGAGCGGCTCCCTGGGCTGACACCAGGTGACAGATCAGTGCTCTGACAAGAGACAAATTTTCCTCTTCCTTAGCAGCCTGCATGCACCACCGCAGACCAGACAGGATCCCTGTATAAATGAGATGGCAGAAATGAAATGGTGAAAACCAACCCACTGCATTATATCACCTTGCATAAACTGCTGGGCATGTCCGAGCACACCCCACAGCTGCTGCAGCAGCGCCCAAACGTACGGCGATGTCCAAACCAACCGACCAGCCAAGTTTAATGCCCACAGTTCATACATGTTTCTCTGACCCAGGGCTCTTCTGAGGTCTCTGAGGCTGCCACACTTTGTATTTCCTTGACGATTAAACAAGACGACTCCTTCGTCTTGTGCAAAATCAAAGATCTTAACTTTTTAGAACAACAGAAAGGAAACAACTGTTAGGACAAACGGTTTCCTAGGTGCTCTGTGCCGAGAAACAGCACACACACAAAATTTGGGGTAAGTATCACCACTGGTCATTAGAACTACGTGTGGTGAGAACCATGACTTGCAACTTGACTTGGGGCCTGTTTCAAGCTTGGTGAGAGGCCACACGGTCACACCGGGGAGTGGATGCTATAGCCACAGCAAGACCTGACAAAGGTCCTAGTTGGAAGCCTTGTGCAAAGTGGGAGAGACCACTCTTCAGAAAGAGAGTCTAAAGCCAAGCTCTGTATAAAATGCACAATGGGACACAAAGTTGATGGCTTAGAAAGAAAGATCCAGTTGCAGAGAATGTCCAAAGAGCAAGCTCAGAGCCTAGGCTGAGAACCCTCATTTAAAAAGAGACGCTAATCCCACAGCGCAGGTTGTGGGTTGGAATAAAGAATCCAAGGAGAAAGGTGTGGGTAGCAGGTCAGACGCTGAACCGCAATGAACTCCAGTTCATTGTCTCAGAGCTGGGGCGGGGAGAGACAGAGGGTGTCACCTCCCTTTTTTCTCTTTTACTTTCCCCATGTTCTAGCAAACTAATTCACACTAAATTTTTGGGCTGTATCAGCCTTTTAATTTGTTAGGTTCCCTAATGTCATCTTTAATGTGTTGACAAAGCACACTTAGAAAGCAATCTCCCTATCAGCAATTTTTTTTTGTTGTTGTTACATGAACTTTTGTTTGTTAAAGACTCATAAGATATATAAGCTTCTGACTCAGACTTAATCACTATACCACACTATATCAATTTTCTTAATTGCACACTTCAAACAACTACATATTGTCACCGCAGTCTAAAAAAGTACTTACACAGTTAAAATTAAGACCATGCATAACTATTGTTTTGGACTAAAGTCACTTTTTAGCACTCAGACTGATTCTGTTAATGTACACAGAGAAAACGTGACTAATTAAAACCCTTCTTCAAGGCAGGGCAACTGTTGTACGTGGAACCTCTTGACCTTTTTAAAAAACTCAACTATAGGTAACTTGGAGAAATGATTAATCCATTTATAAATTAATTATTAAATTTATCAGCACGCAGATGTTTAACTAAGATGCTGCATCAAACTCATTGCCTGAAAATATTGTTTTAACATATTGGTAAAGCAACAGGCAAGTTACAATGGCTGTTCCAGAGTCTATAATAAAGACTTTTGGGACTACACCAACAGTAAGATAATTTACAGGTTACAGTAGCTGGTAAGAACTTTTATATGCGCTAAAGACAACTGACACTCACATTTATTGTATAATAAAGAACATGAGCTCCTCCTCTGTGCTGGAACTCACCCTCATACAATGTCTCACGAGTATTCCAGGAAAACAGTTAAAAGTTCTTGGTAAAAGCAGAGGTAAAAATAGTGATTTACATATGCCCCTTGCTTCCAGTTACAACTGAGGAGTGAGTTCTCCAGCGTCTCTGGCATTACGGAAATGCCTCTCTGGAAAAGCTGGAGATTTTTCAGTTAAATTACAGGAGTTGGAAAGGTGAGATAAAGAGGGTCCTTAAACCTAACCACAACTTTTCTCCACAGACTGTGTTAGCACATTGTATCACAGAACCTTCTTGGTTACAGAAAAAAAAAAAAAAAAGTTGGTGACAGCACTGTTCCAATAGCTGAGCAGCAATTCATTCTGGACTAGGCAGACAAAACTGATAATGTAACAGCTGGTTTTAGACAGGGATCTAACTTAAACAGTTCGACGAGATAAAATACAGTTTGTGTCCAAACACTTATTAACTTAACTTTTTTGGCACTAACTCGGAAATAACATATCAGAGAGGTGAGAAGCTTGCTTTTGAAAAGCAATTCTTGTCTCCCAAACAGCTTATGCTGAATCACTGGCATCCTGATGTTTCTTTCCTTTTCTGTTAGCACCGCAATATTTGATAGAAAACGTACATTACAGTCTGTTGCGGAAACACTGAGAACGTATTCATACCCTAAAACTAACTTAGTCCATGTAACTTAGTATTTCTTACACAAACTTAAAATAGCCACAAGACCTATTTTCCTCCTCACAGATGGACGAAGTCAATTTTGCAGCTGGTTTAATTTATCACCTGTGACAAAAGGAATGGGACAAGTCATTTACTTGCCTGCCTTTCACACGGACAAAAGGAGTACAGTTCAGTTCCTGCTCAGGACTCAAGACTTTTATCTCCACTTAGAACTCTATAAAGGATTGGAATCTGGGCCTGATACTAAGCAAATAATCCAGAAGGACTAAAAATCAATTACTGAATAAAACTACTGCAAGTGTTAAGTGAACTCAAATATTTCACGTGTGGGCATAGTAATTATTAAAGTATTTTTTTGAGTCTGCAGGTATGCAGAGCTATGTAGAGAGAGCTTCCTGTCCTCCCTATCTGCCAAACTGTCATCTTCAAATACAGGATAAAGTCTCTCTAATGCAACCTGAAGTAATCCCTAGCTTTGATTTATCTGTGCCTTCACTGTTTGCCTTATGGATATCAGAGCCAACACACTTAAAAATTAAAAAAAGAAATAAAATGAGCCTACAAAAAAAAATTTGTTTGCTGTTATTTGTTATTCTTCATCATTATTTGGTTGGAAAGGGGGGAAAAAAGGTCTGCTAAAGAAATGTACTTAAACAGAATCACAGGCTGGAAACAGCTGAGAATCAACCATTATGGTTCTGTGCTTATTTCATGGTTCTTGACAGATACTGATTATAAAAGCCATAGATGTTCAGCCTGTTCTGAAGCATCTCTAGTGCAGATAACAGCACATGAATTTATAGGAAATTCTTTGTTTTGATTACAAGAAAATGTCATTCATTCTTCAGGTTATTTAATGCATTTTTTAGCCTTTAGGTTTCAAGTCAATGGCCAATAGAAAATCTTTTCACAAATGTGAGTCAAAATATTTTGACTTTCTCTACTCCCTTTCTGGCTTTTGTTGAGCTTGTTTAACAATTTTGGTGGTTTTTTTGTAGTCAAACAAGCAGCATTGAAAATTCTGGTAATTCATGAAACTTCTACAATTGTTTTTATGTGGAATAACTAAATAATTATTTTTTCTGGTCAGATTAGATTAAAAGATCAGATTGTTGAGTTTAAAATGCCACTTTTCATATTGAGTAAATCCATATCCTACAGGCAGACAAACCTAACAAGGATTTGTATTATACACAATCATTTCCCTCACATAGAACTGCTATACAGAAGTGTATACAGCAGCATGCAATTAAATATTACTGGATTTTCCTTTCACAGCATTTTTGTGCAGTTGAAGAGTATAAAGCTCTTTCTGTTAGAGAGGGATATTAATCACTCCTTAAAATATAGTGACATTGCCTATACGTGAAAGGATAATCATACCCCAGCACATAGAAATAAAGTATCACACTTCAGTAAACAACCATTTTTCATGCTCTCCCCGGTCGTCATTTTTTTTTTTTCTTCTTGAACAGCTTAGTAAAGTACTACCTGGTAGCTAGAGCTAGCACTAGAAAAGGCTGGCAGCAAACATGTGGAAGAAAAGGTGAGGAAATGAGGAAATTACCTAGGAAGCACTTTACATGGAGAGAGCTCGATATCCAATGACTGTTTCTCTAATGCGTTTTGCTAAAGGTAATGTGGAAGATCTCATGATCCTGGCAGCTTTATTTGAGATATGTTCTAAATATTTACAATCGGGATTATCTGGGTTTAACATCCCAGAGAGAGATTATACAACCCTTGTAATATCAACATTGCTTTTCCCACTAGACCTACTCATGCTGAGTTATTCCTTGTTTGACTTCACTGTAGTCAGGCACCTTGTTTTCTTTTCAGCATTTTCAAGTCACATATACATATACACTACATAATTAAATTCATTGACGGAGATTTGAATAACAACAAATAGATAATTTGTTATTATGTACAAAACATCTAGATATGTCAATGTATACAGGTGTCTGAAAATCAGTGGAATAATTCATACGGAACAGTGAACAAGTTGATACATATGAACTTGAACAACCACAGAGTAATATTTGATCAAGTTTTACTAAAAGAGATAGTTCTCTCAAGCTGATGTTCTTGAAAACTGGAGGATAGAAGTCTGGAGCTGAGAAAAACGCAGAGCACAAAGAATGCTACACCATACCACCAAAATAAAGTTTTAGAAGACAGAATATGGTTGTTTTCTAGCCAAAGTCAACTCTGATCTCTGTAATGAAACTAAAAAAGTCTAAACAGTAAGTTAAACTGTGATACAATCTCATACGGACGTGAGTCTCAAAGGACAGGTTAAAAAAAAAGGAAATACACAAAGAAGAAAAAAAATTACATTTATTCTAAGGTGAATCGCAAAATCAGAAACTACGCTATAGGTCAAGGTGAGAGGAGGGTTCTCTTTTCAGTGCATTTCTGTGGTGTTTGAAAGAAGCCTGGAGGTATTGTACAGAGTGAAAGTTTGGAGGTATATTGGTCTGGGGGAGGGAGTAAGGATGAGGGAAGTTTTACATCTCATTTTTCACTTCAGGAATATTCAGACCTCAAAGACTGGTTTGAACAGTGCCTGATTATCTTGGGGATTTTGGTTCTTTAATTGAAATTACGTAAGCACCAAACATTCACTGGCGATTCCTTTACTAAAACCATTAAGTTAAATCAGTATTAATAAAGCCTAAATAAAAAGTGTAAAGACTCTGATTACCAAATCAGACAAAAACTGGAAAAATCATCTTTCGTTTCATTGCTTAAAATCAAGTATTTTGACTCTTATTTTTTTTACTAGTTCTTCAGTCATATTTTTTTTTCAGACTACTATAAACATGATCATATAGGTAGACCCTGCAGCTTTAAACTACGCAGAATTTAAAAATCTGAACAAGCTTTAGTCTATGTTCATGCACTATGAAGCTATCATAATGGGCAAAGTCCCTGATTTCCCTGCCATGGAAATCACCTTTAGAAACATACTGTTTGCTAGAGTTTGGTAGGTAGCAGAGGTCTTCGTTTTCCCTGGTTATTTCAGAGGTCTTCATTTTCCCTGGTTATTTCAGAGGTCTTCGTTTTCCCTGGTTATTTCAGAGGTCTTCATTTTCCCTGGTTATTTCAGAGGTCTTTATTTTCCCTGGTTATTTCAGAGGTCTTTAATTTCCACTCGCATCAAGTGCTGGGAGTTTCTAACATCACAACTCTGCTGTTCTGAGGAATGTTTTATTTAGGTCGTTCAAATTGGATTGTTTTATACTTCTATCTAGCAATAGCTTCTATTTAATGTCCTTCAGGATACGTAGAGCGTTTGGCAAACACAAAAGAGTTGATAGGATTGATACACATTCAGCAAGCAGTTCAAAAGCCAGCTTCCAAGATGAGAAGTTGGGAGGCTACTGCATTGCTGAAATAGTGGTTCTTGGTATCTCTTAGACCTTAGTGGCGCCAGTTAAAATTGTGGAGTGTAACGGAGGAGAGGCTTCAGAGAGTTCTATAATTTTTAGAGGACCTGAAAAATCTCACTTGTCCAATTAACTTCACCCTCATAGCTCAAAGGTACGTAGAGCTTTTATTGACTTGTATTTTTACTGTTGTTTTACAAAGAACTTGCCTTGAGAGAGGAATCTCTTTTTTCCAAAGTCTATGGCACCATATCAGGAGCATCTTCATCAGGCCACTCATAACTTTTTACCCTTCTTTTGTGTGTGATTGGGTGGAAGCTTCAGGTCCTAAGCAGAAGGAGGTTTTCCCTTGCCTTGGACACAGCACGGATTTAACTCTCATGAGGAATTCTATAGCCTACATTTACTCCCTTTAGAATTACTCAATTTCCTTCAGATAATATTTGTTCCCCAAAAGAATCATGTTTTATCAAAAACCACAACAAACATTTTCCAACTACCAAAACCCAAATACATTTATATTACAAGTGCCTGTCTGAAGCTTCAGCCGCTGAGTAGCTCTGCCTGTTCCTTCTCCACTGTTTACATTAAGAAAAGTAGTGCTTATCCACAAGGAGAAAGGAAAGAAGTCACTTGTGGAGAGGTAAATTTTTAATGTTATCTTTTATACTCATAAACACAGAAAATGTTTTTTTTTTGATAAAAAATACCTACAGCGACGTAGTGAGCAAGCTGCGCACATGAGACAAAGCACTTGTTCAGCTGAGAATTTAGCCTGTCACCTCCAAAGTTCTAACAGCCTGTCAGTTCAGGTATTCCACTCTAGAGAGGGTAAAGGGGTAATGTTTTTATTATTTCTGTAAAGAAAAGATTTCACAGTCTCTTGGGAGTCAAAAGATGTATACGTAAAAGAAATTCTCAGTGTTTTCTTTTGCTTTTGTGTTGACTTCAGCAGAACACTTAACCAGCTCAACTGTTCATAGACAGTCAAGTTACCTTTTGTACTTCAGGTGTAAACAGCTAAGAACATGTAAATACCATTTAACTTACATTCCTACAGGTATCAAAGACACAAAGAAATGTAGTGGCACACACGTTTTGACTGTTCAAAAAAAAAAAGCACACAAAACAATTATCCCAGCTTGCAGCACGTGTGGAGCAAGTTCTCTTGTAAACTTGCAACACTGCCCAGCAAAACAAGAACACGCTTCTAAAAGATGGATCATGCATTCTGGTTATTTTAAAAATAAAAATTAATTGCTTTCTGATTTAACCAGATCTTCAAGTAAACAATTTGTGAATACATGAAGATGAAATTTTTAAAAATATTCAGATTTCATTTTCTTCTTCAATTCAAATGGCTGTTTCCCCACCTCATGGCAGAAGCAAGTCAGGAAAAAAGAGAGTCTACCTTCTGCACAATGAATCAGAGCTGAGCAAGCTTAATAATGAATGAGAGACTCTGTTATTCCAGTGTCTATAAGGAAAAAACGTAGCTCATTTGGTTGAACCTTCTCGCAGAGGTGTTAACAAGGGAGAGTTAACAAGGCGGGAACACTCTGAGTAGTCACATGGAGGAGAAAACAAAGCCTTCAAGGTGAGGGTGAATTCCAGGAAATGTGGAGCTAAACCAAAACCTAACCCCCCTGCCCCGGACTGCACACCTTCAGTGTGTCACAAGACATGACACAAAGGCAGGTATCGAAAACCAGGTCTGGTAACAGCATTACAGATCTGAGAGCAGTGAAAGAGCCCCTCTCTACCCCACAGTGTTTGGAAAAAAATGCGTAGTGGTTGTGGTTTTAAAAAGCTTTACTACTGCAACAGATAAACAAGACTGTTATAAATTCATGCCCTAGATAAGCATCGCTTATCTGCACTCTTGGTCTTTCTGTCATTTTCAGTCTGTTCTTTGATAGCTGATAATACGCTTCCTGACTTTATCAATGAAAGTCATATTTTATAAATGCCAAATAAAAGAAAACCCATTTTCTGGGACACAGCTAAGATTTTCGCTTTTTTCTTTAAGATGACAAATTGCCCATGAAAAGGTGAAGCCCATCTAGCTGACAATGCTGTAGAGATGTTAGGAAACATCCCAGCAAACAGGTAGGAACGGCTTTTCTCTCTAGCCAACAAGGCTCATTGTTACAGAGGGTAAATCACTACTGAGGAGGTACGTACTGTAAATCTTCACAGCTTATCCTATGAAGTACAGAAGGAGACGTAGGAAAGGAGAAATCAACAATTTGTCTCAAATAACTTGGAAGGGACTGCTCATCATTTAGGGAGGGATAATTATCTCTGGCTGTATCCATTCTGTCTTCTGCAGGGCACACCAACACGTACCACAGCGCGAGACAGATGGCCCACACTGCCACAGCTTCAGAGTCTCACCGAGATAACCAAGTTGAGGAAGCCGCGACAGATACTGTGGGGACAGAGGATTAACCCAGAGCAGCTGGGTTAAAGAGAGGTATCAGTCTAATCAACTTGCACGTCCTCTTACTCAAAAGGTCATAGCTGCTGTGCTCACAGATGCATAGGACTGGTTATTTCGGCTCTGCAGTTGAAACTACTCGCTACAACAAAACGTATCATGTGACCAAGCATCCTGCTGACTCCTTACCACATGGCTGCTGCTTTCTCCAAAGTGGGGTCCAGTCTGATAGAGAGACACAACCCCGTAAATTATCCTAAAGCCTCTTTAGCCACACCCTCTGGTGAGATCCCACCTGGAGTACGGGAGTACCTGCATCCAGCTCTGGAGTCCCCGGTAGGAGAAAGACATGAACCTGTTGGAGAAGATCCAGAGGAGGCCACAGATACTACTAGAGGGATGGAGCACCTCTGCTGTGAGGACAGGCTGAGCATTGGGGTTGTTCATCCTCAAAAAGAGAAGGCTCCAGGGAAGACCTTATTGCAGCCCTTCAGTACCCAAAGGGGACTTAAGAATGATGTGGATGGCCTTTTGAAGTAGGGCCTGTAGCAACAGGATGATGGGTAATGGTTTTAAACGAAGAGAGGGTAGATTCAGACTAGATACAAGATGTAATTTTTTATGTTAAGAGTGGTGAAACACTGGAACTGCCAGAGAGATGGTAGGTCTACGTTCAAGGTCAGGCAGGACAGGGCTCTGAGCAACTTGATCTAGTTGAAGACATCCTTACTCATTGCAGAGGGTTGGACTACATGACCTTTAAATGTCTGTTCCAACCCAACCTATCCTATGTCTCTAAACCAAAGCACAGAATCAGAGCAGAGTTGAGGAATAGGAAGGGACCTCAGGAGGTCATTCATGCCGTCCAAACCGCCTGCTCAAGCAAGGTCACCCAGAGCAGGCTATGCAAGACTAAATACTACCTCTTCGTGGGAGCATGAGCTTCTAGGAGATATAGTCCATGAGACTTACAAAACTGTTAACTTCCCATGGAACATTCATAGCAGACACAAAGACACAAAAACTGGACAGAACTAACTCTCACTGTCTGAGTTATGTAAGAGCTAGGAGTGACTACAGAAACCATGGCATAGAAGTTCTTTCTCAAAATCAGTCTTCCCTTGAGAAATTGTGTAGACAACCAGCACTTATGAATATTCTGCTCAATCAAAAAAATTATTTCCAAAACTGGAACAGAAATGAGATAGTAGTTCCTCACAAGTGTTTGAAAGGATCTCAGAAACCAGCCTGACGGTATAATAAAAATGTCAAAAGACACTGATTTATTCAAGAGCATATTCCTAGTCTTTAAGAGACAGTTCATAGAAAAAACCAGGTATCTGCTCTCTACAATAAACAAACTTGAAGAGATCATTCAACTTCCTAAATAAACAAAGCTAAAAATACCTATTTATGAGTGATGACACATTTCTACATGGGACTGTCTACGTGATTGAAACATTTCTCAAACTTTGAGTCATAACATCAACATTACTTGAAAATTTGTCATGTTTCTTAATTTGAATGCTACATGGGTGTTCATGTAAAATATGCTTTATGTTACCATGTTGATTACAGATTTATTGTATATATTGAAAATTTATTTCATTTCCTTAAGGGAATAGGCTTGCATTACAAAATATAAAATAAAAAAAATGTATCTATATAGGGTAAAACTAATAACTAGGGGACCAAATGTGAGGCTTGCTGGGCAGCACAGATGTCAGCAGTCTATAGCAGGTTTCTGAAGATGAGACAAGACCAGATTTTGAGTGACCCCGTGGAGGATGTTGCATGGTTATCCGTTGGAAGCAATACTGCCTTGATGTAATTTTTAAAAAGTACTTTAGTGCTCTAATTTTGGAAAAAAGAAGTAAAAGACTGTTCACCTCTGAAGTTTCACAATATTTAATGAGTGCATTGTAGCTTCCAGAAGTATATGGTTATTTATAAAGTATATTTAGTTTTCTAATTTTTTTTTGTTATCTCAGAGATACTTTTAGCTGTTCCTTCAGTCACAGTATTCTACAGTTCCTTTGCTAACTCTTGCTTTGATGGCATTCTAACTTGCTCTTCTCTTGTTAGTTAAGAAAATTCAAGTAGCCCGCCAGATGAGAATTCTGTAACAAAATATTACTGAAGACAGCGTGTTCTGGTTATTATTACGACAATATGCTGGCATTCCATAGAACTGGAAGAGCATGTTAAAGGAGAGAAGTTAATACTCTAACTATCAAAGTAAACTGTTTTATATCCCAGATAGGTGGCCATTCTTGTTCCAAATAACACCCTCCAAGAGTTATTTCTGGGTGGTTTGTATTAACATTAATCTAAGAATGAAATGTTTTCTTGAATACTGAATCAAGAATAATAGAAAAACAATGTGAAGTTATCTTCCATGCCCTACTAACTTTAAGCAGTGAAAGTTAACTGCTGAGCACAGCAGCGAGTGAAGGACTCATGCAGTGAGCAGCTGCCTACCTTGGAATAATGTGTTTAAAAATACTTTCTGTTACAAGTAATCTTGTCTTTACAGTCCAGAAAGCCTCAGCTGCTCTCAAGGACAAAGCTCATAGTACCAAGCTGTCTAAAAAGTGATTTCCTGATTTCCTTTAGAGCTTTTTCTTTTTTTTTTTCTCTTTCTTTGATTTAAAACTCTTAGATAACAAAGCCAGACGCATGGATTAGAGACCACAAGGCAAGCACACAATCCCGTAAAAAGCCGAGTTCCAAGCATTCCTTCCTCAAGTCATTCAACATCTAGGGTGCTCCACAGCGTGAAGGAGGCGCTTAAGAACTCACACACCCCTAAAGTTCACTAAATGAAGACAAATTTTAGTGCTATAAAAGGTCGGACACATCCAGCCTTCTTTGCACGCTTCTTATGACGTAAGGCGCCTGACAAGCCACTGCCAGCTGCTGCTTAGCGAGACTGCTGGCCCAACGAGATGGGCCATTTGCATAGAAGCAGCGCAGGGTTCCCAGCCCTAACTCCAGGTCAGAGCCCTCCAGAGCACTGCTCTCCCATAAGCATCTCCCGCTGCTCGCTGGGGGCTATCGCAGCCAGGTACAGCTCAGAGTAACCGCAACGACCGACTAAGCTGCAGGGCATCGAACTGGTCAGGAACCAGGACTATGGACGTAAGGAACCAGGATAATACTAGAAGCTGTTACTTCCCGCTCAACATTCCTGATCGCAAAACTGGGCTCTGCTTGTCTCTGTGATACCCTGACCTTTGGTACAGACTTGGGTGTAAAACAGCATTGCTCATTTTGCCAGAGCAAAAAGCTCACCTTGTCTGTTTAGAACAAAATGAGGCATTTTCAGCTCAAAACCTTTTATGTTACTTTACACCTTGGCAGTTTAAACACCATCTCATCTCTTCCCCATGTAAAGTGATCCTAGTTTGTCTTTAGCCTTCACTTTAATTACTGGAGACCTCAAGATGTTGATTGTATTAACAAAAATAAGCAGATTAACACTGGATTGTTCACCTACAAAATTAAGAATGAAATTAAAAGTATGTTATGATTTCCCATGTGTATGAATAGAGATAAACGATATTTTGTACTTTTTCTCCATTAAAAAAATTGAAGGGGCCTTTGCATATAATCCACTTGTAATTTTGCTAAATGTATTTGTTCTGAAGAATATCCCTATTGGTGCATATAACTCAGGTAATAATTAAAAAAAAAGCAGAAAAGAATTCATGCTTGTATTTTAATGGCTAAGGTTTCACTACTTCAGTTATTAATAACCCTTCTCCATGAAAGTAGTATTAATGCAGTCAGCCAAACCAGTCACATAAATAAGAACTTCTCACGCATCTAAAATGTTGCTGGGATGCTGCATTGTTTACGTTACTGCTGTGTTCTTGGATCCTTTTGAAGTGTTGTTGAACTGTTACTAAAAAATTCCTAGTGCTAACTTTTAAAATGGTTTTTCAAGACAAATTCTGTTTTCAGTGTCAAGATAATGTCAAAATCACTTTCTTTTTTTTCTTTTTAGGAATGAAACCAGACACTAACATTCTGATATACTGGCAGAAAATACAAGCCCGTTGTACCCGCTATAGATTTTCTCAGTAATTTTCACAGCTGAATCACCCCCTTCCCAAATGTCATTTCATGTGCACCCATACAATACACCACAACACAGCTCAGTTGTGCAAAAGGCAATGGGCATTCCTTAAAATCACCTCAGGACCTTTTTATTATCTCGAGGGCAAAATGAAAATACTCACGAGCTACAGCCCACCATGTTTTTCAGGAAAGAAGCACTCTGTGTATCATTATTGTACTCTTTGTGTTAACGTCATGGATATAAATCTTTTGTGCTACAGCATGATTGAAAATCCCCCAAACTGCAGCACAGCATTTTGATAGACTTTCAACTCGGGAACTACATCAATGATGGGAGTACATCTTGCTGAAAGCCACCTCGCTAGGGGCACTGTGTCCGCACACAAGAATGTGTACCTCATTTATGACGGCAGCGCTGCAGGTTTTATGATTCTTCTCTCTCTCTCTCTCACATTACAAGTCAAAAAACCCCATTTACATTCTTATTTCAAAATGCAAGAAAATGGATTAAAGGTTCTGGCTCTGGTGACCCAACGTTTAGTAAGGCTCATGAAGCTCAAAGCGAAAATCAGAATGGAAAATTTCTTTGAATCAGATAATAAAAGAGAGCATTAAAGGCTTGATAGTAGATGATAAAATGGTTTACCTAAATCTTTCCTATTCAAATATTTTTATGGCATTCTTTCATAAAATGTGAAATAAAAAAGTATTTAATCAGATCTTCATAATTAAATCTTTCTCATTGTAAGGTGCTCAATCATAGATTAAAAGCTGTTTCTATAGTGTGAAGAAAATTACCATGCAAGCTCTTTATTTGAGTGGAGGTTTTTCAGGCCCAAAGAATGCAAATTATATGCTTTATGTGACAATTAAAACAACTAGTCTCAGATTTCTAATACCATGATTAAAAAGTAAATTCTGAAAAGGATATTCAGTGTTCCCCACTTCTGTGAAGAATTTTGGAAGACCAGACACAAAGCACACACAAATGCTTCAAAATCTAGGCACCGCCAAAAATAATATCCTACCAATCAGTATTGAGAAAGCTAAAAAATGACATTTTTAAAAAGTAAATGTAACACTAACTTCAGCAAAGCTGTACACAACAGTAGGGAAATAACACAGGCAGAGAAGGAAACAGCTCCAGTGTACAGGCTACTTGGAGTTCCAAACGGAAAAATGACAAAATATAAACAACAACTATTCCCAAATCGCCACATTGAGCCACAATCACCTCACAGTTAAAAAAAAAAAC